>NC_137500.1:30525000-30570000 GCF_041902795.1 Electrophorus electricus
GGAAAGAAATGCTACCACGTTTATTTAGTACTTAAAACGTTTGAAAGAAATTCGAATAAACGTGTGGTATGTCGTAGCCTACAAATTAAAAAGTCACGAAATACAACTCCGACAATTTTCGTCACCTACATAGCCTCCTACAACAGTACCGTGACCTTCCATAACAGGACAGACTCAAAGGAAGAGGCGGCCATCACGCCATCATTTCACAGCCATTCCCACTGCACGTCGTTGACTCTGATCACACGCAGTTAAATGAAGGTAACGGTTAAACTACCCAACAACAGGTTAAACTACCTAACAACAGGTTAAATGAAGATAACAGTTAAACTACCCAACAACAGGTTAAATGAAGGTAACGGTTAAACTATCTAACAAGAGGTTAAATGAAGGTAACGGTTAAACTACCTAACAACAGGTTCAGTGAAGGTAACAGTTAAACTACCTAACTACAGGTTAAATGAAGGTCATGGTTAAACTACCTAACAACAGGTTAAATGAAGTTAACAGTTAAACAACAGTTGTGCCTTGCCTAATGCACAGGCTGACAAAATCTGAATCTCAAACAGAAATCAGAATAAGATTTTCCATTTAGGAAAAATGAGGGTTTGGATCAGATACAAATCTTTATTATAAACAAACAAACATCATTTTTATAAAGTGTCCCAACATGTTTTCTTACATCCTGGCTGCCTTACAAAGATGACCTATGTTAAACAATGCATTACTTTTTTTTTCAATATCTACTTATGTCTCAGTCAAGATTACTGACAATTGAATGAATCATTACATTTCAGTAAAATTTTAATCTGTATTACAAAAAATGTGTAGTTTGCTTTTGTATTGTATTGCTGTATTGTGATTGTAATATTATATCCTACCTTTCTGTTTCATATCTTGGCCTTTAGTAGAACAGAAGCCCTGTTCGACAGAACTCACTGGGTGACATAGGGCACGTGTAAGGCTGGGAGACCTACTGTATGAAGTAAAACTCTACCGTTAAGAGACAATAAGAGATCCATTATACTGCCAGTTACCTACAACACACTTTGAATATGAATATTGTTTACAGTAATAGTACCAGTACACTGTAGAATCCTCTGGATTCAATGTTCTTAACAGCTTCTTAGTTCTTAGTGACATTTGTGCTGCTAAAGGAATAAGGAAACGACCCTGTTTCTGTTCCTGCATGCCATGCCACACATGTATGGTACAATGCATAGTGATGTTACATGCAATTTGTGTTTAATTAACATTTTCCAGAATTATGTGTTTATTTACATATTTGTTTCTTGCAAAACTATTTTAATGCAGATGTATTCATGTCAAAGCAACTTTGCTGCTATTAAATGACAATCCCAAAGCCACTGTGCTGGTGACAGTCCTGCTTCCCATATAATAAGGACAAAAACTTCAGCAAGTTAGAGCTCACCTGCTAAGTTAGCGAGGAGAGCAGGATCCAGTACAAGGCCTGAGTCATGAGGCTATACCTGTCACCTCGCTGGATTAGGTGAGTCACATCACCATGGTTACCAGTGTGTTGTTTTGCAACACCCAACATTTTGGAGGTTGTAAACTAGAACCTCATTGGAAAACATGTTGTGCAGATCATTTTTGCAGGAGTGTGACAGTTTAAAAATCTCAGTGCCACAGTTGTGGAGTTCTCCGTGACATTAATATTAATAAGTCTTCAGTTCGGACTCTCCCAGATTCATGAGCAGTGAATCACCCAAGCTGGATCCTGGAGTAGGACTCTTCTGGAAACACAGTAGGCTAGTTCTCTAGACAAGTCATCGTAATCTTTTACAGTTTATGCTCTCTTTCTGCTGGGGCTATTTTAGTTCACCACCAACTGTCAAAAAAAAACCAAGGTGCTTTGTTTCCAAACACAGAATTTTCCAAATATGGCACACCCAATGTGATGATTCTCCACAAAACAAGTGACGTACAAGTATCTTATCCTGCCATAAGTTCTGAACTACTTCACCAGCTTCAAACGGAGCTGCATGTATATTCTGATTGGTTTAGGGGAAATAGTACTACAAACACATATGCCTACACCAAACACTTTGTTTGTTTGACCTTTGGAAGTTTCCTTTTATAATTCACAATGAATCACTTCCATCCAAAACAAGTAGGGCTACAATCATGTTGCCCAGTGCAATGCCATGTTGGAATAATATAAGGATAGACACACTATTTGGAAAAGAACAAAAGAACAATTTGAGACAAAAAAAACCAAACACTTTTTTAATCTGCAACGTTTTGTGTTGGCATGGTGTCTGTTTATGTAGGTGTGCTTCTGTATTGTTTCAGTGGAAAAACATCAGTAATTTGATTTCTAATCTCCTGATACTGTTCATGTCCAGAACTGGGTGTGAGGTTTTTACTCATCCAGTATTTGCTGATCCAACATGCATCTGCAGGTTAAAACAGCGCCCCCTGTGTTGCCCAACCAAATGACAGGTGTGAAGAACAGGGCACCTCACTGTCAGGGCTTCCCAGGCGCCCGGTGTTTCACAGAGAAAGCCTGCTCAGAGTGATACTCACTGCAGCGTGTAGGGTGTGGTCTTTAAACTGCAAAGCTTCTGGGAAGGCAAGGAAATAGGTGTTGGTCTCAGTTGGCTTTCAAGATGTCTCCTCCCCTGAAGATGCTAGGGACAGAGCTGCAGTCTGATAGCTAGACAGGAACCTGGCAGACATGTACATGAGCCTCTGACAAAGTACTACAGCGTGATAAAGTACACGAACGCATGCACACACATGTGCGTGCACACACGTGCCTGAACATGCTCACAAAGGTTTTTATTATTGTGGTCTGCAGTCGCAATATTTATAGTAAGTGCTTCTACAATGGAACTGGAATTTCCAGAGTACAAATTACGGAAGAGTAAAGTTATAATTGACTCAAATCCTCAAATCAGCAGTGCATATTGTAAGAGAATGATTTGATCTAACCAAAAAAATACATATATCCATTTCAGATTTGAGGAAAAGCTATTAGAGATGCACTTTACATTTGCACTTATGGCGTTTGGCAGACGCTCTTACCCAGAGTGACTTACACTTGGGGAAGTTCTATGTCTGCAAGCAATACGATTGGGGTGGTTCTCATCCACAGGGCCAGGAACAAATGATTGTATGAAAGCTGTGGTTTGCCTGTTCTGTCATCACACTTTAGATCATCACACATACCAGTGTTTGACTGCAGCCTGGGACTGTGAGAGTTAATGGTGCTACACATACCCTGCCCTGCTACACCCGGGTGTGGGCTAAGACAGACCAGGCTGGCTATGACTCAGGCTGGGAAGATAGCACACAGACTGGGCTGCCTTCTCTGCAGACAGGATCACTGTCTGACTGAATGACATGCTGTGTAGGCAAACGGGTGTGCAATCTCTGTCAGTATCTCTGCCACTCTTTCTCCACGTCTCTCTTTCTCTCTCACTTATTCATTCCCTCTCTTTTCTGCTTTTCTATCACTATGTTTCTCTTCTTTCTCTAATTGTGCATGGGGGGGGGGGTGAAGAGAATAAAGGGCCAAAAATCTCACAGTTGTCAAACGCAATTAAACAGTGAGCATGTGCATCAGTTAATGGCAATTAAACAGTGAGCATGTGAATCAGTTAATGGCAATTAAACTGAGCATGTGAATCAATTAATAGCAATTAAACAGTGAGCATGTGAATCAGTTAATGGCAATTAAACTGAGCATGTGAATCAGTTAATGGCAATTAAACTGTGAGCATGTGAATCAGTTAATGGCAATTAAACTGTGAGCATGTAAATCACTTAATGGCAATTAAACAGTAGATGTGGGAAACTGTTAAGCATGGTGCTAGTGCAGACAAACAGAGTTCATACATTGTATCAGCCACCATCAGGTGTGAAATGAATGACGTTCATGACAGTAAAGGTATAAAGAGAGAGAGAGAGAGAGAGAGAGTTAGACACAAGAACCTACATCTCCTTCTAATATTCATTTGGGCATCAAATTTGGTTGTGCTGTACTCTGCAGGAAACTTCTCAACTATAAATTAGAGTTGTGCCTGGAAAGGAGAGGATACATTTGATTTCATAGACCTCTTATTATATGTGTTTATTGTTGTGTACCATGTTCCATATAATGGTAATCAGTGTGTGTGTGTGTGTGTGTGTGTGTGTGTGTGTGTGTTAGCAATTTCTTGACATATATAAACCAAGGTCATCATGCTTCTTGGTACATTTTCAACCACAAATTAGAGTTTCTCAAAGCTTGTTTCTCAAGCTTCCCTTAAGTTCTGGAGTGAGACATTTTTGAGATTTATGTAGTAGCCAACTTTTACGTAGGATGTAATAACTTGTTAGTACACATTGTCTTGCTGAAATGTCAGTTTATTTATGTGTTTCTCATTGTCCTTGTCCTTCATATCTGTCCTCTTTGTGTGAAGAAATCAAAATTCCTCACTAACCTTGTCTGTGTCCAGATGTATTCAGTCGCAGAAATAAACGTAGAGTACACACACAGAATGAGGGAATCAGTTCTGTCTACTCAGAGGTGTTCCTGCCCCCTAGTGGTGGTGGCCGGTCTGCAGTATAGATAAAAATCACCTAATTTTCCAGTATTTCAATCTTATTTTAATTGCATATATTCTTAACTATTTGGCACAGTGGGCTTATAATCAGTCCTGGCTGATTTTACTGTTCACTTTGTGAGGTAAATAGCCATAATTAGTTATAAGATATGCTTATAATTGTTTTAATGAATTTGATTAATGTTAATTAATTTCATCTATCTTGAATTTTATTTTATCTTAATTCAATTTTCTCAAACAAAAATTAACACAAATGAAACGAACGATTAAAAGAGGCGTGACATTGCTTTTCATTGCCATTCTAGCTCGCATCTGGCAGACGGCACGCTTTCAACTTATTTATTTTCAAATGTTTACGGATGTTATTGTGACATTCTGCGTGCACAGTATGGCTCGGCTTTGACGAACCATTGTCCGGAGGAGCTGATGAAGTCTTCACTACTTTTAGGGCACCGCTGCCTTTTCCTTTAATGAGGCGTCAGCAGTACAACCTCCTCCTCGAATGACTTCTTTGGCGAGGATGACTGCCGTACTCTGGTCCTCTAGATGGCAGCATTTCCCAACGAATAGCCCTTTCGTGCCGTCCTGCCCTGATTCTCTAGGCGGGGCTGGTGTGGAGGAACCATCCATCCCCGAGTCCGTTAGTCACACCAACGCTTTTGTGGCCGCCTCTGAACTCAGTAATTTTGCAACGTCAAGGTGTTCAGTCTGCGTCACCGTCACAAAGGCACGTGGTGTCTATCCGCTCAGCTAAGCAGATGAGGGCTAGTAAGTAGTCTCTCTCTCTCTAAATCTCTTAACCTCTGTGACTCTACACTCCTTCACTCGTCTTTCCATCATCATCGCACCAAGCACCCTCAAAAAACGATATACTCTTGCATAGATTCGACCGTGGCCTGCGCGCGCGTCTCCTCGCGCATCCCTGAGTCTGTGGCACGCACACCCAAGCGTCCTTCAGAGCGAGGTGGAAGCGACTCGCCAAACGTGAGACACTTACACACGCGCCGATTCCTCCATCAGGCTGCGATGAGCGCGGTTGGCTATGACGGCGCACGCTTAATCGCGCGTACGTAACCGTGATTCGCTCTCCAGGGGCTCCTTGGCGCGCGGGACATTCCGGGCCGCGTTCACACGCGGATGACTGAGCGCGCACCTTGATTCGGAGACCCCTAAATATCACATTTAGCCACAGACCTTCGGAGTGTGAAGGGAAATTATTAGCTCGGATATAGAATCTGTTATTTATTTATTTTTATTTTAGTTAGAAAACGCTTTTAAAGGTTGTGGTTTAAGTAATTCGCAGAAGTGATCTTAGACGCGTGAATTTAGATTGTAAAATTGAACAATATTCGTTGTAAAGGTTTTTGATTTATAGGACCATACCCTTTTTTTTTTTTTTTTTTTTTTTTTTTTTTTACGAGGCTGTTGGTGTTTATTGGAAGTGGCGGTGTTACGTAAGAGTAATCTCTATTTTTTCATCTCATTTGAAACTGTGTCATAAAGCTCAGGTAGGAGTCTTTCATGACGAATCAAAACAGTTTTGAGGTCGATTTCATCCTCTGCCTTTCCCATTTTATGTTGATCTCATATCAGCAAAGAAAAACTGCACCATATATCAATGACGTCACAGTGTACCTTCAAGGAACTGATGATTAACACAAATGCTGTCGCGTAAGTGCATCTGCGGCTCATCCTGATGTGTTGCATTTGCCCTGGTTTTGCATGCATAACCTACATATAAATACGGTTTTTTTTTTAAATACGTTTACAAAGAGCTTCACAGCGCAATAGCCGTCTAAGTCTTTCTAGCGTTACGCTTGGGCTACCCTGTGTGGTATTTATACTACACCGATAAGTTCATCGTAAGCGTAGCTCAGTTCACTATTAAGGGCCACAATCTCCACCTCAAACATCGCCCCCCCCCCCCCCCCCCCCCGTCACCCACGCCACCCCCGCGCTGCAGATATGCGAGGTGCTCGCCCCTACTTTACACGTGCAATTCGGGGCCCTGGTTCGATTTGCGGCGTTGAGTGCTCTTATTTGCTGACATACCCGTCTGTGAGGGAACAGTATTCGTCTATAGATGAACTACTGTGGCTACCCAGAATGCAGCGTTGTTAGTCTTTTGTGCCGTGCCCCTGAATGTGACTGGTGTGTTTTGAATGCAGTGAGTGTAATGAGAGACGGTGGGAGAGAGAGAGACGGACAGGGGTCAACGCACGACTCGGCCTGGCTGGATAAAGCTACTTCATTATTCGGGCATTGCGTGAGTATGTGTGAATTGCATATTCGCAGGAGGGTCTCCCGAGGGGTAGGCTTTATTGGTAGTTGTTTGTCTTTTAATCCGCAATCATTAAAGAAATCATGAAGTTATGTATAAGATTAGCCGTATAAACCTATCACGGGAGGGGCAGAACCAGAGATTCCGTTTGTAGTCCTGCAGATTACGTTACATAGTAAGCTTCAGAGAAAAAATATTTTATAAGCATTTTAAAAACATTCTGCTGGTGAATTGTTTGGGGTTAAGTTTGTGATAAAGTTCTAAAAGTGTCCAACTAAATATCAGATGGCATGTTTATTTAATTCTTAATGTAATAAGCCCACGTGGTTAATGATATACATTACACAGGTCCCGCTGGGCAACATTTTCTTAATATGTTTTAATAAAATGTCAAAGAAAGGTCGAAAAGTTGATTTGAAACAACTTGATCGCTCTGCCGAGTTTGAATCATGAGGTGGGGAAATGTCTCCCCCCTGTGGTGGAAGGTATGTACAGCAGCGGCACTGCGGAAGTGGCGCACACCTGGTAGACAGCAGTTTTCTAGAATTTCTAGAATCTCTTGGGAGTGTTAAGAAAGTGGTTTTACTAAAGGTTATGGGCTGATTGTTAATCTGGACACTGGGCGAAATGGGAACAGCACCAAACCTTTATCCAGGGCAGTGTTAGCTCTTAGATTCTGGCTGGAAAACCTAGGCTCTTTGTCAACATTTACTATCTCATTTATTTCATATGCTCGGTGGTAAATCATTTAAACAGGCTAAAGAACGGGCCTGTAGTATTTAATGTACCTCTCTTTATAATTCTATCTCTCGCTATCTGTGTGTGTGTGTGTGTGTGTGTGTGTGTGTGTACGTATACATATGTAAGAAATGACCAAGTGTCACAAAGACACAACAAATGTTCTAGCATATTGTAACTGCAGGATGCGCTCGCTCACCTTTTATGGTAGGGGCAGGTGTGAAGTGGGCGTGTCAGTGAGAGGACTTCGTTGTGTTGAGTTACTGCAGATTTACTGCAAATCGCAAATATGTGTGTGTGTGTGTCTGTGTGTGTGTGTGTGTGTGTGTGTGCGCGCGTGCGCCTGCGCGCGCGCGCGTGTGTGTGTGTGTATTTCATAGATATTATATATGAGAGAGTCATCTTGGGGAACAACTGTTTCGGAAGTTAACGGATAGTTTATTAGTTATTCTCTATACAACGAGACAGGTGTACTTGGACGCAATACCCACTGGACCAATGACGATGTACATCGAATTGTGAAGGGCGGGTTTACATGTAATTATGCTGACTTTGGACCAATCAGACGACAAAAGGGAGGGAAGAAGTTTGTGGGGGTGTGTCAGAAGGGCTTGTGGCGTCGCTGCATAGCGAGGTCTGACGGGAGTAATAGTATGAGCATTATATCGCGTTCCTGTCAAATCGCTTTACAAACCGCTTCACTGCCGTCTGAACTTTCACATCTTTTCGAACGACGCTTCTCCAAAACTAAACACGAGGAGTATTTTGAGCCAGTTTAAAAAAAAAATAAAAAAAAAAAAACAACAAAAAAACAGCACTCGAGAATTTGCTATAGCAGTCGGTTCTTCCTTTCCGAGCCAAAAAAGGGATATGTTATCGGACATGTGAGACACAGGAGTTTCTGTCACCCTAAACATGAAGCTGGCGTCTTCTCTGTGTTACTTCGCTGTCCTCGTCACTTCAGTGGCGGTCCGCGTGAGCGACTCACAGCAAGGTGGGTGATCGCGTTATCGATGCCTGGTGCGCGAGCTGGTCATGCACTTGTCCTATAGCGGCGCGCGTGCACGCACGCACTCGGTCTGTTTACTTTTCTGCCTTTGATGGGGTGCCTCGTTGCATTTCGATGACAAGGTCTCGGTGCACCATATCCCGCGGAAACAGCGTTCATTTCTTCTCACGGCTGAATGCACGGCCCCGCTTTTAACGCCAAAGTCACTTAGTGACGATAAAGAGGCTCTGGCAATTGTCCATCACGCCGTAATATGAAAAGTACACAATCTTGTGATTTGTTGCAAGGAGTTCCCATTAGGAGCGTTAATGCCAAATGTACTTTTCTTTTTTTGCTTTGCTTTTCTTATCGTTGAATTAAATTCGTTTTGTAAGATGCAGCGAGAGCAAAGGAATCTCAAACGAGGCAATGATATTCCTTCAGCGCCGCGCACAGAATGGCACTGTTGAATAGGCTGGAGAGTGGAGACAGAATGAAGCATTCAATGGCTATTACACGTGTCCCTTGGACGCTTGTCCGGTTGTTCCGTTCGCGTATTGTTATTCTCAGCCCGTTCCTTGCAGAAGGAAGAATTTAACGGACTATCGTGTGTATTTTGGATTCTGTGTAAAAGTCAGTGAGGCGTTGGGCTCGTGTGCATCGTCGGGTTTTGTCTTCACAATGGACAGCGTTTAGTTTGGTTCATTTGAACGCAAGAAAGTCTAGGTCTATGTTCTGTATTTATTTATTATTATTATAGGGTATTCAATGAAAATCACACACACACACACACACACACACACGTGTGTGACTATATATATGCGCGCGCGCGCGCGCGCGTGTGTGTGTGTGATTTTATATATATACACACACACACACACACACACACACAAGCAAAAACAATTTAGGCTTTCTTATGTAGCCTGATCAATATCGTATTAATTTATTTGCAAGTGTTTTCAAGTGATGAATAATTCAAGAAAGTCAGGGTTGTTGTTGTTATTGTTGTTGCTGTTGTTGTTGTGGTTGCTGTTGTTCTTTAAAGTAATGATCTACAGTGGTCTGGATCTCCACATGGTGGTGGTAAGAACCGAAGATACACTGAATCACTGAATACACAAAGACGCGCGCACACACACACACACACACGCACGCACGCACGCACAGAGAGAGATGGAGAGAGAGCGCAAAGCAGCTCTAGCCAACGCGCAGTCAAGTTTCTGAATCTCATCTTGCCATTGTTATTTATGTGTTAGTACCATTGGATTCGATAGTTAGCCTACAGACAGAAAGAAAAGTCTATTCCGAATTATGTTGCACTGTGATTATAAGCGATAAACCTTTTTCACTACCGCTTATTTTCTGTGATCTTTTACGCCCTACAAATCCCACGTCGCCCTTTTGCAGCCTGTCATGTCAAATGAATATAGGTCTACCGGTCCACCTGTTCTGGATAGAATACCGTAACGAATAGATTTCAGACGATTAGACTGCACAGCCGCATGCGAAGACACCGGCCCTCTCCGGTTCGGATGCACAGCTGTTAAAAGCTACGGAAACGATCAGAACAGCGGAGGACGGCCCTGCGCCGACGGGACCCGACTGCATGTGGATTCTCTCAGATTGGACAAATTAAAAATAAGCGGTAGGGGCTAAACCGGTATACATTTGGGATAAAGGTATAGACAAATCTTTTGATTGGAAGCTATACTCTCCCTAAAATATGGGGTAGGCGTATTGTTGTGAGTAGCCTGAAAGGTGCTCTACACGCAGAGAAAATGTAGGGCATTAGTGAGTTTAAAATCGGAGCATCTCGTGAGACATTTTGTTCAGCGACGGAGTGATCGGGGATTATGAGTTATTAATCATCTGATCAAATGAGTTCCCTCCGTCTGTTCACTCCAGGAGTGTCAGGCCGCCGCCACGTCCCTCTCAGGTAGATCTTTTACTGAGCGAGCTCATTTGAGCCCCGGGCCAATAATAGGCTAGATATATTGATGATGAGGGGGATGATGAAGACTCAGAGGTCTGATTTGCAGGGATCTTTCATTTGCGGAGCAAAGCCACAACTAATTGCCTGCGCGAAAGCCTTCAGTTCGGATTTGTAATCTATATCGGCTAAGGAGAAAAGATGATGTTATCTTTCCAGCCCGACCGAGAGCCGTGAATTTAAATTGGCCTCCTCCGTGACATTTAGGGGTTTCGCTAGAAAAGCAGAGAACACAAATATCAGTGTGTTAATCGTCTTAAACCCGGATTAAGTGCCGTCGGCGAGTCGAGTGACTCTTTGGCAATGAAAGTGAAACGTACAGCAATTAAACTCTCTTTCAGTCTTAAATTTTTCTACTATTCCTGACTGAATAACCTTTTCCCTAAAGTAGTGATGCCAGATGAAAAGCTAACTGTAACGGCTCTGACTACTGCGTATGTTATTGCCTAAACAACCGGACCCGGTAATGCGCGCTCCGGAACGTTTGTGCGAGCACGTTTGGAACCACTGCTGACGTGGATGGTACGATATGACCTTCCATATCATTTGTAATCTCTCTCTTTTTCTCTCAGTCTCTCTTTGCGTGTGCATGTGCGTGCATTCTCACAACAGTTTCAAACATGTTTTTGATAGATGTCTTTGACGTTGTTCCTTTGGAGTATAATGTTTAGGGGGTTTTTTCAGGGTATTTGTTTATTTATTTATAATCTGATCAAGTTTGTGTCTGTGGAAGTGGACATAGCAAATTAAGTAGCCAAATACCAATCCTCCAGCCTTAGGTTCTTTTCCTGTGTCATAATAAAAACGTCCATGTCCTGGATGCACGGGAAGGCGTCTGGTATGCACCCGCGCCTTCTGTTCCTGATCCCACCTGGGCCTTCGCAGTCCCGTCTGCGGCCGGCAGGGTCTATGCTGATGCGGCCCAGTCTAGGTGACGCTGGGCACTCATTCGTATGCGCACTTATCTCAAGTTCACAGTCCATCCAAATGTTTACATGGCACGGCTAGACAAAGCGAGGGAGCGTGTCCACTCTTTTGCGTCTTCCTCTCTGGTTCTCTCTCTCTCTTTCTCTGTCTCTCGCCTTTATTCCGTCAAAGCTGGAGGAGATGGCATTACATGCGACCGCCCACACGGCAATAAGCCGCTGTCGTCTCACACAAAGCCCGCTTATTCATTCTTCTCCTCCGCGGCCCGTGAAAGGCGGGTCGACCCCTGCGCCTGTGCAAACTCAATAGGGAAGAAAAGCGCTCTTTGATTGCCCAGGCCACGCGGCACAGCGGAGCGCAGGCGGCACAGCTGAGCGCAGGCGGCTTCCTGAACACAGCACTGCTCTCTGCCCCTGCTCCGAGTGCCTCTCTCCAGCTGGACCTCCAGTTTTTGCTCTCTCTCTCTCTCTCTCTCTCTCTCTCTCTCATGCACACTCCTGAAGTGGTGGCTTAGGCGAGTGTGGCACTGTCACTCTTGTAGCAGCGTGGGAGGGGCTTTGTTTGTGGCTATATTTTCGATTGTCTCACTCCCCGGTTGCGGTGTTGACATACGCTTTATTGACGTGATGAGCCTCCTTTAGTTGGTTAACTCACTCTCCTCAGCCTGCCTGCTTGTACACTTGGTCCAGACACTTATGGGGAATTATATTTGGAACAGACATAACCAACTGCACCCTGGTACATCAACAGTCATCTTTGACCTATTTGGGTCAGTCAGTCGAACATGGCTGCCAAAGAATTTTGAATATTAACTGATGTTAGGTATGATATTTCTGTGGTAACAGGGCTTGCTACCATATGCCTATTAGGACTGTAATAGCAAGTTTAATCATCTGCTAAATTACTGGGGTAAAAAAATTAACTAAAAAAATAAATAAAAATAAACTAATGTACTTGGGTAAGAGAAACAGCCACGCTGTTCATTAACTCGTGAGTGACACACACTTCCTCGAGGCCTGCTACCTTTCAGCACTCCCAGATGTGGGCGGAGCCAGCAGAGTTTGACTTGACTCTGCTGGCACTGTTAAGACGTGTTCTGCAGGGCTCGTCCCAGCCTTTCATCGCCGTACAGCGGCTCTGCTTCTTTCTGCCTCTGTATTGTACCACCCACGTGTGCTCTGCTGTGATTTCCATTACAGGACTATTTGTCAGGATCTGCTGTCATCGTGTTTCCGTTATAGCTTACGCTACGTGTGAAATATCTTAATAGGGTCTTAAAATAAACAGTGCCTTAGCTGCCGTACAGCTGTGTGATTGTGTGACAGATGCAGGGACCGAGAGGGCGAGAGTGCAGTGTTTTGCCCATTTGTATGTGCAGTTGTGTGTGTGTGCGTAGAGTTGTGTGTGTGTGCTGTTGTGTGCACCTCCGTGTTATGTGAACCTGCTGTGTTACATATTCTATTCCCCATTCCTATTCCATGTTTGTTCTGGAATTCATATATATGACATTTGACCCTGGCCCTGTAGATGCCAGTTTAAGCACAGAGGAAGACGTGCTCAGCCTGGCACCCCCTCTAGCCTCCAGCCTTCATGCCAAGGTACACGTCACATATAGAGTGAATGTATATGGATGAGAAAAAATCCAATTTTTGACATCATTCTGAAACTTGCCTAAGGGAATTATGAAGGTGGGACTATCATGTGGCTTAGTGCTCTAATTGCTAAATTTCCTTTGGGACCAGTAAAGTATCTATCTATCTATGCTAGCCCTGTCATTGGGTGAGGGGTGGTCCAACCCCTGGTGATGCCAGACTCGTCCCATGGTACCAGCGAATCTGGGTCTCTGCTCGCTGGTGAGGGTGGAGCTGGTGGTTGGCGCTCTCCTCCGGTGCTGGTGGCAGCTGGGGTCAAAACTGGGGTAAAAACAATTTTAAATGTTTAAAAAGCTGTGTATATAGACATGTGTTACTGCTAAGCACACATTCTTCCTGAGGATTCTCTCTCCAGCTGCTGTTCATAGTCTTTAAGCCTTAAACACACAAGTGTTTTGCCCACCGCTTGCGCACACTGGGGTCTGTTAGCTTACACCGACTGATCGACCAAACCGCTGTGTGATTGTGATTTTATTGATAATAACAATAAAAACAGATTGTTTCACATTTCTTGGTTTGTTTTTTGTTTTTTTTACAAATTTTGGGGATTTCATTGGTAAATTGTTCAAAACATAAAACAACATAATACTAATAAGTACATGCCTGACAAAGAAATTGACAGTTTGACGAATGACGTCACACGTCGCTGATAAATGAATTAACGATCTTGGGTCAGTGTTAACACCTTAAGTACCTTAGAATAGGACTGGGGCTACTGGTCCAGAGTCAGCTTCTCACGCATCTTGGCCTCTTATCGTGTTCCTACTCCCAGATACTTAGCAGGGCCTGGATCTGCTGTCAGACCCATCACACAATCAGCCCATGCAACGGAGCCTAAAGGATGAAGATGAACTTTATTTAGAGGACTCGGGGTCCTCGTGACCCTGCTGCTGAGTGGTCTGCTTACGCTAGACTGCAAACGTCACCGTTCCGTTTTATAGCCACGGCTGCGCGAGCTCAACCTGATGCTAGAACCGCTAGGCCAATCCGGGTCGTCTTTGGTGAATAAAAAGGTTCCTACCGTGAGGTCCCGGTACACTTCTCTGCGAATCGTTAGAAGTGTCGTCGCAAAACTCCCCGTTGAGACACACACGTTAGCACGTTAACAGCATTTCCACGAGGACTCCATTTGCGCGTTTGCTACAGTAGCCTACCTCGCAGATAAACAGACGCGTTTTGTAATAACGCTGTTGCCAGACGCTGATTGACAGGGACAAGAGACTGACAGGCAACACGGGGAAACAAACGGCGCAACGCCAATCAACACTAAACACCCGTCAGCTATTGTTTCGGCCTCGGCTAGCGCTCCGCCTCCCCGGAGCCGCTCCGAACACGCCGGCCCGTGACTCATCTTACGCAGCACCGTGCAGACGCGGCCGGGCGCCCCGCCGTCGGTAAGTATGATGTCTGAGAGCAGCTTTTGTGCCTCGCGCGCGAAATTAGAGGCAGCCCTTTTGTCAGGTTACAATTAAAAAGGGAGCCGTTAGCTTTCGCTGAGTGCCTTTGGCCTCCGCGAAGGAATTAAAAAAAAAAAAAAAAGAGAGGAAGAGTGACAGAGCCAAACATCTGTGACTGACAACGTCAGTCGTCAAATCCGGAGCTTTGTGCTACGTACAGTCTTTCATCCCCTCGCTTTGTGCGCGCCACAATAGAAGGAGAATTATGATGACAGTGCCCATAGGGCTAATCATCGCCAAGATGGACTCATTACCAAAACGTACAGAATTAAAAGTTCGTTAATTGTGTCTCTCTAATTTCCCGCTCTTTTCCTCCGTCTCTCTGAAGTCGTTGACAACTGAGTGAGCTGTTGTACTTTTCTTTATACACCTCTCCCTACACATGCACTTCCTCTTCTTTGCGTCTGAATAATAAGAGTTAACAAATAAAAGAATAATAACAGCCGAGGAAACGCGAATATAAAAGTGTCCCCTTTCCTCCCCTTCTCTGCAGTGTTTCATTTTGTTTTTCTCTTTTTTTTTCTTGTGGGGGTGCTGAAAGAGCGATTTCTGTGTGTTTCTTGCACATTCTTTCTGTAATCCTTTTTAAAATATTCATAGCTAATCTGCATTTGCATGTAATTACAGCACGGCTTTGAGCGATATTGACTGCTGCGGCGATGCTCGAACGCTGGTCTCGATTCATCTTGGTCACGCGATAACGCGTGCGGATGAATAAATATCTGGAGAACTGTCAAACAGGGGGCGTGGCAATCTGGACAGCTGACATGCAACAGCTCTGTTTTAATTGGCCGAGTTGTGGTGGGGATTTTTTTGTTTTTTTTCTTCCCCCTCACCCTCCCCTCCCCCGTCATCTTGCATCCATGCGAAAGACCAATCACGCCCCGCATGCACAGCGCGCTTTATGTTTAAATAAGAGCACGGAGCAGATATTGCTGATCTGGCATTTGTGTTTTTAGGGAAGGGTCAGGAGGTCATGAGAAAAGAGTAAAGGGACTAAATGCTAAAGGTCAAGACCCCACATGAATAGAACGCTGCAAGTACCCTCCGGGGCCTGCCTGAGGAAGACAGGCCTCAGCACTGAGCATGCTGGGAAGGGCCTGTTCTGGAGGTGCCTGATCCTGCCCTGATCCTCCACCTCCCCATCCTGCCCTGCCCAGTCATCATCTTGCCCCAGAGCAGAAGCAACATGGACTGGAACGGTACATAGAAAGAGAGAAAGACAGTTGACCCTGGTAGCCTGGCAGTGTAAGGTTGTTCCATGTAAGAGTTTAATGGTCTTTAACCTGCAGTGATCCAGACCATGGGGGACTGAGCCAAGAGATGAACACACAGTGACAAACGATTGCAGATTCAATTGTTACGGATATGACGGGTCAGGAAGTGTTGGCTGGAAACTGGACATGCTTAGATCGCAGGTGACAGCTATATTGCAACATTTGTTCGTGATTTATTTGAAAACAGTCAATGGAGCTCCTCCAGAGAGTATGTGAACTACAGGACGTCTTTAGGGTGTTCCAGGAAGCGTTCCTCTTTTTTTCAGGCACAAACAGAAAAGGTTAGAAAGGGAAAAGACCCTTGCACTAGAATTAGGCCTGACATGACAAAACACCTGAGCTTTGCCCAGTGTCAACACTGCAGCATTTTGCCTTCTGTGGCCGTTTACCTGAGACAGCAGTGCTTTATCTTAGAATACCACTGATGGCCTAGCTGTGGGTTCTGGGGTGAACACACACACACACACACACACACACACACACACACACACACACACACACACACACACACACACACACACACACACACACACAGACAGAGAGAGAGACACAGAGTGATGGGTGATGGGTGCCCGCTGTTTGTCTGTCCTGTTACCTCTCTCTCCACAGTCATTAAACCCCCTGGCAAGGTGAAGAGGCTGGTAAGGTAGGATGAGTGTGAGAGAGAGAGAGAGAGAGAGAGAGAGTAAGTTAAAGTAAGATGCAGAGGGAAAGCTTTTATTTTTAGCTGCAGAGTAACAGGCAAAAGTGAGTTTTTTTTTCCCTCCCCGCTGGTATGTGGACGGGGGTAAGTTTCCCAAGAGCCCAGGGTAAAGTAGCCGCTATCAGAGGGCTTGGACAGCTCAATTAATCAGCCGCAGCCCCAGGGAGCCCCCTGCCTCTGACTTGCTCACTGTATCCCAGCCTTCCACAGGACACCCAGTCCCTGACACTGAGAGAACCAACATCACTCTTGCTCCCTCACTCCTTCGCTCTCTTGCTCCCTCACTCCCTCGCTCCCTCGCTCACTGTATCCCAGCCTTCCATGGGACACTCAGTCTCTGACATTGAGAGAGCCAACATCACTCTCTTGCTCTCTCGCTCAGTTTCACTGTCTGGCTCATCTCTGTATTCTTCTGCTCACTTCTTGCACCCTCTGTTACATCTCTCTCTCTCACCCACGTATCTCACACTTGCGCTCTCTCTCTCTCTCTCTCTCTCTCTCTCATTCTTTTTCTCTCCCTCTGTTTGTTCCTCTCTTTTCCTCATTGCTTGGTGCACTGATACCTGCTGCTGCAGTAGTGATTTAGGAACTACGGCAAACTGAGAAAAGCCCCCATCCACCACCGTGTGTGTGTGTGTGTGTGCTAGATTCAAACAAATTCATTCATCTGCTCTACCTTATTTGACATTTTCTCAAGATTCTTTATACGTGAGTCTGATTTTTATTAGCGATCATGTGTGTGTACGTGTCGCACATAAATCTGATGACCCTCCATGTAAATTACACCATTTCTAAGCCAACTCTCCCCGTGCCAGTGAAGGATTTGAGGCAGGTTTTCATAGCCAGCTTTAGCCCTACTTGGATAAGCCCCTCAGCGTCTGACATCCTCCCTGTTCTCTCTTGCTCTTTCGCGCTCCGGTCCTTGGAGGTGTCAAGGGCCAAAGGCCGTGCTTCTCTGAACCTCTGGCTAGCAGGCGGCAATTGATCTGGTGTGAACGGGGCCGAGCGGAGAAGAGAACGAATCCAGAGAGTGGCTGGAGATGCGGTGGAGAACGGGGCCTGAATCTGGCTCCAGGGGAATGCCGGCGTGCCGCGTCTGCGGCCGGGATGCTGGGTAGCAACTGTACGAAGGTTTTCACCTCCGAATACCTCAGCTGCCCAGCAAGCTTTTTAAATCTTGAATCTACAGCTGCATCTCCTCTTAGCCGGTTCTTTGTAACGGTACCACAGTGCTCAGGTCTGTGACTGTCATGTATAATAACATTAAGCTCATTCTTGTGGTTTGTGTAATTGGTGTAATTGGTGTTTTGCCTAGTAAGTCAGTGATACACAGAGCAATTAACAATAATAAGGTTTAATTCACAAAAGGCTGCGTTCACTCTACATAGCACAGTGACGCACAGGAGCCAGAGCATTAGCCAGAAGCCTTTTCTGTTTAGAAAGCTCTGCAAACCTCACCTGTCCTGCATTTTGAATGCATAACATGTATGGCAAACCTTCATGAATAGGAATTCCTGCCATGACGATTTTCCATTCTTCGCTCGTGCAGTCCTGGGCCTCTCTGCTGTTCGCCACCTGTCGTTGCCGTGTTTTTGGCCTGTACTTTTTCCCAGTCTTGTTTCATCTCTTTGGGCCGTCGCCGTTATCGGTACTGGATGACCAGTAGGTGCACTGAGTCCACCAAGGACCGGCACAGGACACTGCAGTGAACTGGCTCACCTGTTTGTCGCAATGGCTGTGTGCTCAGAGCAGCCTGAGGGAAAGACAGGAAGCTGATGTTTTTGGCACCAAATCTTAGGTGCCAACTTGTTAATTGGAGCGATTTTGATTCGGGCAGTAAGTGGGCTTCCACCGGACCGCTGGTCCCTGCTGGCCCCGGTGGATTCTCAGGCTGCCAGAGGTGTGTGTGTGGGGGGGGGGGGGGGTGTGGGGTGGGGGGTGGAAGAGTTGGGGAGCGGGTCCCCACTGACTGTAGATGTCGCATTCAAATCAGACGCCTGCGGATGCGCTGCGACGTCAGCTGATTCTGTCTGAGAGCGCGAGACCGCCTTTCTGCACTCATCCTCCCTGCGATCGGGGAGGATGCGGTTCGCCTGTTTCTCCTTTCATCCGCTGACAGACATGCTAGTGGCAGAGGCAGGCGCATGAATAAAACATTCGTATCAGACACCGTCTTTTGTCAAACAGGCTTATTGGGGAAGTGGGAACCTGCCGGAGATACTGGCCCTCCCTTCAGCAGATTACGCCGTTTTAGGCCTCTTGTTAAATCGACGAACCACTTCCTCCACTGTTCAGCCTTTGGAGCCTTTCCGCCTTGAGGTTTTCCACTTCAGTCCCTCCAACTGGAGCCCGACGCCAGGTGGTTCTCATGGTGCACGGCCACGTATGTTCACACCGATCGCGTCCCGCGAATTCCTTGGCGTCCTCCCGGTCATCCTCTCTTTGCCCGTGATGCTTAGCTGGCACGCTCACCAGAGAGAATGCTCTGCTCCGCCCACCGCCTCCTGGTCGCGCGGCGACCAGCGGCGGGGCCCGGCTCTCCACGTGTGGCGGTTTTAATTAGCGGCGGGGAGAAGGAGGCTCTGTGTGCGCGCACTGGCCTGCCAAGACGCCAGCTCCCATCAGGCTAATGGGCACTCACGCACTGCATCCTCGGGGCTGCTGGCAAGTTCGGCCTCTTCCCCACAAGCACAGAACCGTGGGCCAGCTCAGAGCCAGCCCATCTCCTGTGAGAGGATCTCTGTCTCTCTCACACATACACACACTCATGTTGTGTAATAGAGCAAACGGAGAGAATAGATGGGTATAAGTTATTAAAAGTTTAAATACACTCTTAAATGAGTCATTGTAAATTTTATTAGCTCTCAGATTCTATTTTGCATAAATTGCAAGGCATACAAGCCATTTATCTCTACCAACCACTTGATTTTAAAACTTTGCTCCAAAAATAAAGTAGATCTTTTAAAATAGTCATTTCTCTTTATTAGTTTGCAATGGACTTATAAGCAGTAAAACAGGGAATATCGACTGTTCTTGACCTGCTCTGTTGCCGTCTGTCACGAGGCAAGGAGACCAGCGCCATCCAGAGCTGACGGAACCTGACAGGGCCTGACCAATCAGAGCTCCTCCCGGCCCGCTTCGGCAAACACCTTTCCAGACATTGTCTTCCACGTCTGTCCATCTCCAGTATCCACGACGCTTCCTGCCAGGAAATTCCCTCAGACACGTCGCACACTAGCGTCCGTCCTCCCAGGGCTGTGGGTGAGCGCTCAAAGCGAGCCAGCCATACGGTGCCTTCTTCACCAATCAGGAGCACTGCTCCTGCTTGGAGCAAGCCATCCAGGAGGACTTCTTCACCAAACATGAGCATTGTCAATATTCAGGACAGGTCACTCAAGCAGGCCTCTGCCCTGTGGCTACGACTGGCCCGAGATGCGTTTTTGAGCATAACGCTGAGTCGCTCAAATTCCAAATCGTTGCCTGGAGTCATGGCTATATATGTGACTCAAGCCAGTGTGTGTGTGTGTGTGTGTGTGTGTGTGTGTGTGTGTGTGAGGCTCTAGTGGAAGGCAATTAAAGTGCAAGCTGGGGTGCGCTTCACTGGCCCTCAAGTCCCACATCTGTACCAGGTCCCTCCGGAATGTTCCGGTGCCATCGGAGAGGCAGGCAGGGAGGAAGTTGCATGTCGCCCCTTGTTTGCTGCCATCTGCCCCTCCATTTCCTCAACAATATTAATTAGCACAAGATACCCAAGAAAACACTCCTTCGATTTGCTCCACCCTCAATATATGACCCTGCTCAAGCTCCTAATTTGCGCTTACCAGCCTTTGTACTCCACCAGACGACACCCCGACCTCTCTAGCTTCAGGCTGACCTCCAGCATCCAGATGAGCTCCAACTCAACATTTTTTGTGACAATCCTTTGAGAAAAAAAGTTGTTTGTTGTTGTTGTTGTTTTTGTGGCTTTTGTTCTGAGCAACCCAATCTAGCTATTTAAGACTTTTAAGACTTTCTGCCACTTGTGATGGGATTCAGGCTGAAGCTCAGACACCATCCTTCATTTCCTGCTCCTCTTCGACAGCCGCCTTGACGAACCTTTAAGATGTGCCTCGGAAACCTCTGAATTTTGAGGACATTACCAAGGAAGCTTGCAGAGTAAGCATTAGGTTTACAGGAGGGAATATCTCCTTAACAGGCAGGCTGTCCCATCACCAGGCCAGGCAATGTAGAAGTGCTAGCTCTAATAGGCAAGCTGGATGCTAATGAGTGCATGAATAAGAGAGAGACATGCTTGTTTGGGCACCCAGCGTGCGAGGGCCAGGGGGCTCCTCCGCCACGCTAGTGCATCCTCGAACCGCTGTCTGCTGCAAATTGGCAGTGGCATTCCGCATTGTAGAAAGTGTGCCCTTCTGCCCTCTTCTTGAAACACACACACAAACATACACACACACACACAGAGACACATGCACATCCTCCCCATCTATCCGCACTAAGGAATGTCACCAGGTTTGACGGTATCTGTCAAGCTGAGATCCAGGCTAAAGGTCCGTGCTCTGGTTAGCAACTGTCTCCACCCCTTTCCCGCCGGGCGTCCACGGTTTCCGCTGCTTGCACACACTTTTATTACAGAGGACGCCTCCACTTCCCGCTTGCGCCTGCGTTCGGTCCGTTCGGCTCACCAGTCCTGGTTTATGCGTGTATCGAGAAGCCAAAGGGGCCGTGGCCATTTTGGGATGTTTTGACCAAGCGAGATTTTATAGCAGTGGGAAACTGAGATTCGGCTAACAAAGGTGGTGTGAGGTGTTCTTAGGGGAGCAAAGATTTCCACATTAAATCATCATAAGATCAAATAAGAGATATAGCCCAAGGGTGTAATGGATTCAGTTTGATCAAACCTAAGGAGTAATATTCCTTTTTTTTAACAAAAAAAGCTAGATGTAGCCGCAAGCTACAGTTTCGCAGTCCATTAGAGGTGATTAGTATTGATCCAGGTTAAAGCCTTCTGACAGGTCCCTCAGCTCTTCAGTACGCTGTAGTCAAAGACCAGGATCTGTCCTGCTCCCGAAATTCCTGAAGAGCCAGCCAGAGGTGACAGTGGCATGGAACAAACTCCAAGAAAAAGAAAGATGCCCATAGACAGAACGCGAGCCCGAGAGCCTGTTTATTGAACGTGGATTAATCCCAGTCCTGGATCCACAGTGCCAGAGATTAATCACCAGTGGAGGTGTTCTTTGTCTAGCTTTAGGCTTACTCGGGGTCTGGGAAAGTGACCCAAGAAGTCTGGGGTTTGGAATGTTGTCGGAGCAGGTGTTGGAGCCATTAGGAGTATCTGTTGGTACTGCCAGTCGTATTACAGCTCCCCAGGTTAAATAACACTGAGAACAACAACAAATAACAATAAAATGTGAGCACCTCTAGGCAGGTCTGTAGAAGGTAATTTGTGATATTGGTGTTATCAGCATTGCAATAGTTCCAAAGGCTAATCATTTTGGTCTTTGGTTACTTCTGTCCTGAGTTATTGGTGTGTTTTTTTTTTTCAAATTCTGTGTCCTTAGTGATACTTCCTTGATCACTGGAGATGTAGGTCACCTCACCTGAGCATCAGGAGGTTGATACACTATCCTGACCAGAGGCATGTGGTTCAGCTGCCACAGACCACACCCGTAACACCTAGATTAAAGATTTCAGTGTTTTTCATGTGACAACTAGGTGATACAAATTGTTTTCAAATGTAATTTGAAAAGATTCATTTTTAGGATTTAGCGCAAGGCCTGTCCAAGGAAAGAGGTTGCTTAAACAAACAGACAGACAAATAGGCAATCAATCAAACTAATTGTTTAGCATTTTTAGCTCCAACCCTGGGCATGGCTATATGTTTTGTGTCACAGTGCCTTGCGACACCTGCTTATTTCACTGACAGGCTCACTGTGGTCTAAGATACGTTTCTCTTAAGCGAGGCTCTCCTCTGGGCTGGGATCCTGGTAACAGACAGCTCAACACCTCCCTGCCCGAGTGCACCCGCTCCAACCCCTCAGCTAATTATCACCCTTCTCTTCCGGTTGGCTTCCACTTCTGCAGGACTCGGGGGGGGTCTCCAGGACTGTAGTCCTGCAACCTTTTATTTCACCCAAAGGGAAGAGAAATCGCCACTCTTCGGGGCTGCTGTGACTTTCCCGGGTTTCGACTTCCCCTCCGTCTCTGCATGAGCCGATCGGCGCGGAGGGGAATTCCCCTAGGCTCGTATACAGTCTGAGGAGCAATGCCTGCAGGTGAGAGGAGTTAATGACTCAGAGAGGGGAAGGAGAGAGATGGGAAGTGTGGAGCCTCGGCCTGCTCAGGGAACATATTTCTTCCGTCCCAGCAGCACAGCAGTGTCCCGAGAGGGGAACGGTTTCCCAAACAGAGAAGCCAATTCAAAGGGTTCACATTCGTTTGTGCTGGTATGTTGCCGGTTTCGGTCTGAACTGAGTTGACAGGTGATGTTACTGAAAGAAATCATACTTGTTATAGTCTAGTAGAGGAGAAGCCAGTTACTGATGGTAACCATTTCATGTGCAATGTAGTTCTGTCACTAAACGCATGTATGTACCCTCACATGTGCTGATATAGTGAGCTTGTGTATACTGTGTACACTGTTATGCCAAGTGTGTGTGAGTGTGTGTTTTTAATGTAACACATCAGACACGCACACACACACACGTGTGTGTGTGTGGTGCATAAACCATGTAGACCTGTGTGTAACCTGGGGGCCTGCAATTCTTCACTGAGACTATTTCAGCTTTTGCTTAGTTACTTTTAATAGGACATCAGGATCTGTTGCGCATCTTTGCGTGTGTGTGTACGTGTGTGTGTGTGTGTGTGTGTTAAAGCAGTGAAGCCACGGGTGGTTGAAGGAGTTTGATTGGAACATCCGAGTCCGTCTTCTGGTGCTTGTCCGCTCTCAACTGCGCGGAGGACGGAAGCAGCATCTGTGCTCAGCCATGCAGCCTGATTGCTTCTGACTGCTCATCTGCCTGTCACGCGGAGGCCCCCGTTTCCGAGTGGCCGCGGAAAGGGAGCGTGTGGCGTGTGCGTGTGCGTGCGCGCGTGGGGAGCTCCCGCTGCAGCTCTGCGTGAGGGTGTAGGGAGGGACGGGGGCCGGCGTCTCTGCTCGGCGGCGGCAAAGCAAAACGCTCAGCTTTGAAAACGAGGTCCTAATTAGCAGAATTAGCCACAGATCAAAGAAGACAATTAAGGATGGTGTTGGCAGAGGGGCGGGCAGAATGCCGACCTCATTTGAATCACAACACAGCAACCACAGTCGGCACGACAGCAGGCTTCTCATTACAGGGAGCCCAAACAATATGGCTGTAGAAGCAGGCCAGACTGGTGTGGAGGGGTCTGCCTGGCCCCCCACCCCACCCCACCTCCTCACTCTCTCCCACTCTCTCTTTCCTTCCTATTCTTTCATATTCTCTCTTGCCCTCAGCACAATATGTTGATACCCATGTAAGGAAACCCAAACCTCATCTTTAAGCTTAATTAAGGATTGAATGAACTGTGTGTGTGTGTGTGTGTGTGTGTGTGTGTGTGTGTGTGTGTGTGTGTGTGTGTGCGCGTGTGTGTGTTTGTGATCCACCCACAGAAATATTGTTCCGTTAGAAGTACGGCCCATTCCAAGGTTATTTAGCCAAGACTGGGTATAGTCCTATTGAAGACAAGTACTAATATAATCTTTAATTAGTTTCCATCCCCTCAGAGTTCCTACACACAGACCACAAAAAAACCTCCTCAATTAAACATTCCTTCCCCACTCAGAAGTAAAAAACAGAGTGAGAACGTTTATTTGAGGTAAAAGACAGAAGGCAAAGCCTTTTTAAGCAGAAATGACTACATTGTTCTTTCTTTGTGTTTTTGACTGTGTGTCAGTACTGCACTGATGTCAGTCAAACCAGGAATGCCGAGGGAATGAGACAGAAGGTTAGGAGCTTCAGAGCAGTGTTTGTGTTCTAAAACCATATGCTTTTGGTCTTCTAATGGTTTTCCTGGAGATTGGTAATTAAGACAAAAAACCTTACTATAGCATCGTCCACTCAGCCTCCTCCAGCCTTAGTCTCTCCTTCATGGGGTTAGTATGGAATGTTGGTTCTGGTGAACCACAACTGTCCAAGGCCCCTTCCACACCTGGTATAGACTTGATATAGTCCTGGTATAGATTTGGTATAGACCTGGTACAGACCTGGTATAGTGGTATAGACCTGGTACAGAGCTGATATAGACCAGGTATAGACCTGGTACAGATCTGATATAGACCTGGTACAGACCTGGTATAGACCTGGTACAGATCTGATATAGACCAGGTACAGACCTGGTGTAGACCTAGTGTAGACCTGGTACAGATCTGATATAGACCAGGTACAGACCTGGTGTAGACCTGGTACAGTACCTCTCTTTGTTGCTGCTTTACCTCACAGAGGCCCTTGAGTAGACACACCACTGCCCCGGAAAGAGTCCCTATCCCTGGCAGCATGTGTTTTAAGTGCTGGCGCTGTCCTGGTGACTCCTCAGCTGGTGCGCAGTGTAATCCACTCCAGGTGTGCTGTCTACCTCTGTGTCCGGACATCCGAATACGAGCTGTGTGGTCAAACATAAGGAGGGCTAGAGTAAATCCAGCTGACTCCTGCACAATGGAGGGGCATACTGGCAGTACCAGGCATGAAAGTTGTGCCCCTGGTGGCTGTGGAGCTCCTCTGGTAGGCCAGACTAGCAGAAGAACTCCCGTGCCAGCCCCCTCCGCTGTGGGGGCTCAGCTGTGGTCTGGGACTGCCTTGGGCCACTTTGGGAAGTAATCCATGGCTACCAGCACTTTACGGTTCCCGGAGTCAGTGGCCATGGTGACCAGCATCGGCACTGTACGTTCGGCTCATCGAGCGCAAGCTGGCAAGGCGAGCTGCATGCACTGCGTCAGCTCTCGGGCAGCAGTGCTTTCTAATGCTAACTCCTCCTGCACGACCTTGCCCGCAGACCCATCATGCAGACCCATTATCCACACTCGCCGTAGGCTCCACCTCTTCTGGAGCAGTCCACTGACTGACAGCCACCTTGCCAACTGGTTGCCGTAACACTTGGCGCCCCCTTCCATCGGGTTCCATCTTCTTTGCCTTCAAGTTCGTAGACACACCACTCGATCGTTTCAAGCTCAGCTGTTGCGAGCCTCTTCCAACACCAGGGTAGCGCCAGCGTGGAAAAAGACCCAGAGAACGCCACCCATCAAAAAATATTTGACTATTCAACAATACAGAAAAAAGATAGGGGAAATGGGAAACGGTTCATTAAACAGCACACGCAACACTAACAACTAATAACGCACCGATAACTGCAAAAAAACCACAACATATACGCACAACTCAGTTATTAACGAACAGATCTTTAACACTGAGTTTAACTGAATGAATGAGAATGGTCCAGGGAGCCCCCACCCTGAGCTTGTCTGCCTCTTGTTGGCTCACAGCCCGGTTCTGGGACAGATGCCACAGGACTCAGAGAAGAACCGGATTAAACCGGGCGCGCTGACTTTTTTTATGAAGGGGCGGGATATTTTTAATCATTTGTTAAATACCTTTTTAATATTTAAAATGGCACTCAAAAAAACATTTTTTGAAAATGTATTCATGCTATTGTTATAAAACACAATGTAATACAATCTGGTAGTTGTGGTAATAAAGGAGTTTGGAATGTGGAGAAAGATTGGTGTGCGTGTATGTGTGTTTTCCTGTGGACTGTCAGTCAGACCGAGGCTGAGTGCTTTGCTGTTAGCTCTTGCTGGAGTTCTTGATGAATGGCAGGCCTGTAGCAGTTGACCTCTCCTCTCCTTCCCGCTGAAGTGCCGTTCCTCCATCCTTGCAAGGCACGTCTGTGCTTTTTTTTTTGCTCTGGCAAAGGCCGTGAATGCGTTTTTCTTTTCTTTTTTTTTTTTCTCAGAGAGCCAATGTTTAAACAGCACCTGCTTGGGGCTCGGGTCAGTTAAAGCGCAAACGTCGGTGCCTCGCCACTCGGCTGAGACTGCGTGCAGGGGTGATTGCACCTGCAGCGATGGCGTGACGGCCAGCGCCTAGGACCGAACAATGATTCTCAATTAAAAAAGGTCATTTAATTTTGACAAGGCTGAGATCAAGTCCGAGACGCTGCCACTAATTAGAAGAGAATGTGTTTCACGCTGTGTTCCAGGTAACGTGGTGAACCAAGACATACAAGTCTCGTCTGTGGTTAGCAGCCCAGTGCACAAGTCCTAATCCATACATACCGATCTGGGGTTTTATCCATACACGCTGATCTGAGATCAGATTTTATGGTTCTGTTTACAGATGCTATGTATGGGCTACAGATCCCCCATCAGCGGACTTGTTTTACCCGGTGAATTACGGGGCCTTGCCCCTCATCATGTGATACGGATTACCCATGAGTCACTGTGCCCCCAGGACTCTCAAGAACAGAAGTGTGGAACCCGAAGTGCGGAAGGCGGATGCGAGGCGCTTGCGGCCATGCGCCCCGCTCTCATTCCCGCCTGGTCTTCCGATATCACGGCAGAAGGGGTCCTCTTTCCTGCCAACAACTGCAGCTCTGCCTCGCGACTCGCCTCGCTGCCTCCGTGCAGGAAGACGGGCCATTTCAGACCATGTGTCTGCCTCGCCTTTTTTATTGACGTGTGGAGATCTGTCTCCTCTGGGTGGCATCGAGGCCGACTCTTTGTCTTTCCGCGTGCTTTAATTGTCTGTCAGGATGTCCCTGGTAGCTCCGGAAGACCTCGACGATTGACATCGCTGTAATGGATGGGGACCCACTAGCTGTATCTCTCTCTCTCTCTCTCTCTCTCTCTCTCTCTCCCTTTCACTCCCTCTCTGCACGAGGAGCAGAGGCGCCCTGGAGCGCGTGCTTTGTATGTACGGCTGAGATGGATGAGAGATGGAGACGGGACGCAGACCCGCGCCGCCACCTGAGCTGTGACGCGAGGCGAAAAAAAAAAGAAGCAGGAAGTTACTCATCCGACTGCAGATTTGCGCATGCTGACCAGGACACAAGCAGAACACGTCAGGAGAATGCGAGAGCCTGCTCACACTCAGCCCGTCACCTCACTGCTTTGCATAGGAGCTTTGCATATTAATTCAAATCCTTCCTTCTGGGCGTATTAGCGGTCTTATTTATTTTATTATTATTATTATTTATTATATTATTATTTTATTATTATTATGATGTATGCCGCCAAACAGCAACAAGCACATTCTTTCTTTAAAGCTTTTGGAGCATGCCAGCCCGCCTGCTTCTAGGTGTTGTCGCACTGTCATATTTCCCCTTAAGTCCTTTCATTTCTTCTCCCCTTTTCTGTGACTTTCTTTAATCTACGATTACTTTTTCCTTTCCTGTCACTGTCAGACGGCGATTCTCAAAGTTCGCGCTTTGCACTTCCAACTCTCACTCCTCATTATTCTGAGTAAACAGAGCTTGTGGAGCGCAACTGTTAAATATTATCATTATCCGTGAGAGACCGGTCGGATCTGGAAGGAGAACCGGCGTGTAGAAGATTCCGGAGCTCGGCACCTCGCACACACGGGCCCTTCTGGCGCTTTCTGCCAGCGCCCTCCATGAATGATGGAATGATGTGATTGATGCATAATGCAGACTTGGCCCTTGCTCAGTGGCGTTCTGCACTGTTTGGTGGCGAAGCCGCATAGTTTTAAGCACTAGCGTGCTACCACTTCTTTTGCTGGGGCACCGTTGAGAAATTTTGCAATGACTGTGGGGTGCCAGTTCAAACCAAGAGCAGGGAAAATGTGTGTGTGTGTGTGTGTGTGTGTGTGTGTGTGCGTGTGTGTGTGCGTGTGTGTGCGTGTGTGTGGGTG
This sequence comes from Electrophorus electricus, assembly GCF_041902795.1. Lineage (NCBI taxonomy): Eukaryota > Metazoa > Chordata > Actinopteri > Gymnotiformes > Gymnotidae > Electrophorus > Electrophorus electricus. Next base: position 30,553,464 of record NC_137500.1, read on the forward strand.
TGAGCGTGTGTGTGAGCGTGTGTGTGAGCGTGTGTGTGAGCGTGTGTGTGAGCGTGAGTGTGAGCGTGTGTGTGTGTGTGAGTGACACCAGCTACAAGCAAGTGATTTTTTACAAAAATTGCTTTAACCATTAAATATGTTTGTTGACATAGGTAATGGAAATTGTCAGTAAAATGCTACCTTAAAATGTTACAAATGTAGTTTATAGCAACAAAAAGTTTAAGTGGCCAGGCACCTGTGGCGTGCCAGAGGTTTGGTGGCGAAGCCGCATAGTTTTAAGCACTAGCGTGCTACCACTTCTTTTGCTGGGGCACCGTTGAGAAATTTTGCAATGACTGTGGGGTGCCAGTTCAAACCAAGAGCAGGGAAAATGTGTGTGTGTGTGTGTGTGTGTGCTTGCGTGTGTGTGTGTGTGTGTGAGCGTGTGTGTGTGTGTGAGCGTGTGTGTGTGGGTGTGAGCGTGTGTGTGGGTGTGTGAGCGTGTGTGTGAGCGTGTGTGTGAGCGTGTGTGTGAGCGTGTGTGTGGGCGTGTGTGTGTGTGTGGGCGTGTGTGTGTGAGTGTGTGAGTGTGTGTGTGAGTGTGTGTGTGTGTGTGTGTGTGAGTGACACCAGCTACAAGCAAGTGATTTTTTACAAAAATTGCTTTAACCATTAAATATGTTTGTTGACATAGGTAATGGAAATTGTCAGTAAAATGCTACCTTAAAATGTTACAAATGTAGTTTATAGCAACAAAAAGTTTAAGTGGCCAGGCACCTGTGGCAGATTACATGTTGGCGGGTAAGAGAGTAGACACAGGTGAAAGGCGTGGCTAGGGGCCAGAGAACCAAAACAATGCAGGAAAAATGAGCACAAGGACAGGGAGAACACAGGAGTGCGAGGACAGGGAGAACACGGGAGCGCGAGGACAGGGAGAACACGGGAGCGCGAGGACAGGGAGAACACGGGAGCGCGAGGACAGGGAGAACACGGGAGCGTGAAGACGGGGAGAACACGGGAGCGCGAGGACGGGGAGAACACGGGAGCGCGAGGACAGGGAGAACACGGGAGCGCGAGGACAGGGAGAACACGGGAGCGCGAGGACGGGGAGAACACGGGAGCGCGAGGACGGGGAGAACACGGGAGCGCGAGGACGGGGAGAGCACGGGAGCGCGAGGACGGGGAGAACACGGGAAGATAAAAAAGGGAACCAAACAGATGGAAACAAAATTATGGTGGTGTAAATCTTCACAGACAATAAACAGAGTATTTTTACATATTATCAGCAAAGCAGTTCATATTGTTTTAGTCCTCAAAGTTCATTTCCACGCTAGAAATGTGTTTTACAAGGAAAGTAGTATCATCACATTTTGCCTGTTTATCATAGCTGCTCCATTAGAGTATTATTATTATTATTATTATTATGATTATTTTGGCTCATTGGTGGTGCTATAGATATCCGATCAACACTCCTTTCCACTTTTGAAAGAAACGGTAGAATGCGTTGAAAGAAGGTTCATTCTCTGCATTGAGAACCTAGTTGGTGGTAGGGCTTTTTTATCTTAGCAATCACCAAAAATGAGGACACAGTACAAAAACAGGCCTTATACTAAAACTCAGCTCACATGGCTGACGTCGAACCCTAGACTAAATCTTTGGCTAGTTGGTTAAGATGAAACCGTTTCTTCCCTGATGGTCTTACTGGTAGACTGCTAGCAGTTGGACTGTTGGGTTAATGGTGTTAAGTGTTAAGAGGACAGTGCAGGGATCAGATATATTTAACATCTTACATATCAAACAGGAAACGAAAGAATGATGTCTAATGTTTGACACCTTTTTGAAAGTAATGAAGAAATTAATTTTAATACTAAAATACATGGTGGGCTTATTGTAAGAGACTGCTCTTTCTTAACAATTGATGTCCCATCAATATCAAACTGATATTTATTAATATCTGTATTAATACATGTAAATAGATTTTGGTGGTCTTGATGGGTATGCCTGCTTAAGTAACTTTTTGAACAAAATGCAGTTTTAAGAGTTGTTATAAAAAGGGTCCTTTACAGTCTTACTCAAACAAGCCTGTGTAAAAGATGTACGTTTATATTCATCCCTGTTTTAATCATTTTTATTTAATGCACAGTTTTGTTTTTTTTTAACTCGCAGTACAACTTCCGCCACAGCCTGCAGTGCACAGTTTGGGCGGGGCACTTATATGACCAGTTAGCACCGCCGCGCTACTCCAGTAGTTTTGTCAACCGGATAACAGGAAGTTGACTGAATGAGGAACACGAACAGGCAAGATTTCCCACATGGGACGTAAGGGGAGGCCTGCATCATGTGGCATGACAAATTTTATGAAAAGCAGACACATCCTTTCTTCAAGGCTTACGTCTGTGTCTGTGCGTGATAATGGTGCTTTCTCCTAATGCGCATTATTAATATGGAAGTAGTGCTGTAATCCGATGAAATCAAGGATGCACTGACAGGGAAACAGTGGGCAGCAGCGTGTGAACTGACTACAGTGCAGCAGCTGAGCCACGTCATGGTGCCCAGCAGTTTACAGTCCATGGTGAGGCATTCCATCGAGAGAAAAACCTTTTCAGTTGTTATAAATACTATGTCTCCTTAGTGATCTTACAGTCAGCCAGTCTATTTAATTGCTTCGGATGCCGATGCCGTGACTGTGACCAGAAGTGCACTTCCTTCCTTGTTTGGCTCAGTGCATTGTTCCTGGGAAAGAAAGGAAAAAAATTGTGTTTAAGGAAAAGCCTGCCTCGGCATTTCAGCGCACACTGGCCTCGGTTCCCTCGACAGCCTGCCGTCATGCTACAGCGGCCCAGGTTTCACGGCCGGGTCATGAGCCATATCTCCTCGCTGTCATGTAATTAAATGGCTAACAGGTTTTCTCTTTGCAGGGGAGGGGGTGGGTGGATTCGAGGCGGGCTGCGAACGGGCCGGCCATCGATTGGCAGCTCCATGGATCCCCCACCCCCTCCTCCCATCCCAGACCCGCACCCCAGAACCGCCCCAACCCGCACCCCCATCCCAGCCTCCTCTGCCTCGGTCTCGCTTGGCAGAGAGACGAACGCGGGGTCATTACACGTCAGCGTCACGCACTCAAACCCAGTCGTTTCGTGCCGCGCCGCATACATGCAGATGCAGCGGGACACAGGGCGTCTGTCTCCTTAGACAAGCGCCTGCTCCGGCTTCGTATGCGGAGGGCGGGTGAGCGAAAAGAAACGCAGACTCGGCTTAAAGGAATAAGAACACAGTAACGATGTAAAACACATCTCGGGTTCGCTGTAGTCCGTTTGCCCTGTTGTTTTGGCTCTTTCTGTTGACCAATAGGAGTAATGAGGCAGAAAATAACCTCAGATCATAATGGCTGCTTTTGACGGGAAGGTCACATGATAGACGATCGTGCTTGGGACGATTTGCAATGTGTTTGCTTTTGAAAATTCAAAATGTACTTAGTTATTTCTATTAAGGAGCAGCAGGCGGACGTCTCGATTGGTTCCTTCCCTCTCAGGCATGTTACAATTTCAGCCATTATCTTCCTGAATTTTAACTCCTTAAATAATGTCTGCATGAATGAATTATGGTTCCCTTTTTTCCCCAACACCTCGCTCGCTCAAGCAAAACCTTTTCTCTTCCTTGTCCAATGACAATTAGTCCAGCCAAAAAGCTGGAATTAGCCAATTGTAAAATCTGGTGTGTGGCGGTTGCCAGCTGGAGCAGATGCTCAAAATGATGCAGTTAGGCCAGAAAAGCGACAACAGAAAGAAGATGGAAAAATAAGAACCACAACAACAAAAAACACCCCGCGTAAACTGCTGAGAGAAAGAGAGAGAGGGAATGTGCTCTGGGAGAAAGGGACTGAGAGGGATACTGGGAGAAGAACTGGCAAAATTCTTATTTTTAGCCAATTAAGCCAGGAAGCAACTGGTAATGAACTCTCCGGGGATCCCTGATGAATAGTCAAGCATTTCTTTTACATACGGAGGAGGACAGGCTCTCCACCCCATCTTCCTCTTTTCACTTCTCTTTCTCCATCTCTCTGTCTTTTTATTTCTCTATTCAGAGAGAGAGAGAGAGAACAGGCCATCCGTTCATATTCCTCCCAGTCTTCCATGAGTTTGGCGCAACCTCTGACCCCAGTCAGAGGACCATGCCACCTGCTGAATAAAGAAACCTCGGCTGAAGGTCCTAAGCTGCCTCTTTCAGTTGTAACAGTGGGGGGACTTCTTTATGTTGACATAAAATCGGAAAGTTCTGTCATTCTTTCTATGGCTTCTAAAACTCCTGCCGAGTTTACAGATGGAAATGTATGATAATCCTTTGTGCTTTCTTTCCCCCTCTCTCAGTCTGAGAGCTCACAAAAGCAGTGAAATCTTTTCTGTTCCACCGGCACGCATGTATTTCCGCGTTACAGTTAGTCGGGCCTTCACTAGTCCAGAATGAATCGGAATGCAGATGCAGGCAAGCAGAGAGAAGATGCCTGGATTAAACCGCACAAAATGGGTCTGCGCGGAGCTTTGTTGAGAGCAAGGGATGCTGGGATACTGCTGCAGGTTAAAAGAAGAGCAGGTTTTTCATTAAGTAACGACTAAAGAACTCATTAAACATCTTTCGTGTTTCTCCTGTTTTTCCGCATCTCCCTGCAAATTCACCCTTTCTCTTTCTCTTTGTGTCAGGCGCCAGGACGCGAGAAGACAGAATCATGCAAGGTGCAGAAATTTAGAACCACAGGCTTGTGTGTTTTCTTTTTCCTCTTTATTTTGCTTCTGCCGCCTTTGATGGCGTCGCTGGGATTAAAGTGTTAGGCTAACTTCCCCTTTTAATAAGGGATGCCTAATTTAATTAGCCGTCATGGCGCTCACGCTATCGGGCTGCTCTGTTCTCCCCTGAACAAGTTTTTTCTGCCGTTCCCAGTGATAGCGGAGGGAAGCATGCGTCTCCGGTCTCGGCTGAGGGAGAGTCCTTCTAATTCGGTCTCGGCTCAGCTCAGAGAGGCGGGCGCAGCAGTGGTCTGGGTCTGCAGGAGCTCCAAGCCTGGGTGGAGATGCTAGGGTGGGGCTCACCTCTGTGGTTGGGCAGTTGGGAGGGCAGTGGCATGAAGAAACGTGTAAAAAGGCGCAGAGTAAGAATTGTGGTCAGATCTCACTAAATATTCATGCAAACTACAAGAGATTCAAATCAGAGAAATATTAGACCTGATGTGTGACTAGAAAGATTGTGTGACCCAGCAGTAGTTCATACCTTAACCTTTAGTTCATACAGGTGCGGTTGTGAAATCCCATTGGTTAAAAGTGTAAGGGCAGGTGGTACCCGGGTCTTTGTCACCTCGCCCTGCTGGGCCTTGGTCACAGGCACCGGGTGTGGAGGGTGCACTTAGTCTGGCAGCACCCTGGACAGCGACAGTCACACATCACCCAAAAGTCATCAGAAGAGCACAAACCACTGGACCCAGAATGCCGCGCTCTCCGCCGTTCCCATGCCTCAGCTGCGTTCTCCCACTGGGATTCATCCTTCAGCAGGAGGTTGGGCGCAGACTGTGTCAGTGGAAAGACTCTGGGACTTCAAACCTGGGGTCGTGTGGGATCGATGCTCACAGTGTGGCCATAATTCACTGCCATTGTGGTCTTAGTTGGTTCGGCACGGGCGAGTGAGCTGTCTTCAGCCATGCTGCTCCTCTTCTGCCTGGCCGGCGCGTGACGGAGGCCGGGCAGCTTCATTTCTTCTGGCGCACCGCTGGGAGGTCCACCCTGGAGCGGCGAATAGCACTCCGCACCGGACCCACACAGGGCCCCCCACCTCTGTGATCTGTGGCCCCCTCCCCCCCACCATAGCCATTGTCACAAGATCTCTCGTGACACCGTGGGGCACCCACAAAGGGTGGACGGAGGACTCGGACCCCCGGGCGAGGTGCCCCCTCCTCCCGTGGGCCACACGGTTTCACCCCGATTTCTCACGAGGTGGAGTGAGGGGCAACAGACAAGGGCCCCATTTATAGGCCTAGACAAGCCCCAGAACAAGAGGGTAATGGTCCTTGTGGTAATCTGTTTAAAAAGTGAGGTTGAGGAAGCTGTATTGGTGGGGGTGATGTGTGTGTGTGTGGGGGGGGGGGGGGAGTTACTTTAATAGAGGTACACCCCCCCACCCACCCCTCATGATGTGTCATATGTTTGTACGAGTCAAAGAGTCAAAGTGTGAGTCAAAGCCAGGGAAAGACAAAAACTCCTGACTAAACTCGTGCACACGCGCATACACACACACACACACACACACACACACACACTGAGAGCAAGAGAAAGTAAGACCAAACAAGAGAGTGTGAAAAGTAGAGAGAGAAGGGTGGGGAAGAGAAGAAGAGAAAGACAGAGAGAGAGAGAGAGAGAGAGAGAGAGAGAGAAAAAAAACTCTTTAGGTACCTTTTCTGGCATAATCGGTAAAATACATCAGAGATGCCCATGCATTGTGCTGTGGTTCCATGCTGAGAGCATTACTCAGGATTATGAGGAGTGATTAGCCTACCTCCCCACCTCCCCCACTGGGCTCTCACACTTTCTCACACTCTTCTGTGCTCTTCACCGAGCGACGCTGCTCAAGGACCCTCGTGACCCCGCAGCACGAGGGGAGGTCTCGATTGAAAGCGTCGCCGGACACCGTCATTCGTCTCGCCCACGTTTGTTCCCCCACTCAACGACTTCTCGCTTTTGAAAAACTGAGCGTGAATGGCGTTTCAGTCAAGGAGCTCTTAACGGCCCGCGGGAAAAAGCTCTGTTCTCAGCAGGCCACCTGCTCGCTCCAAGCGACACAGGTCCGTCTCTAGGCCGAAACCACCATCGCTGATTTCCCCATCGAGTCCCCCGTCGAGTCCGCTCGTGCCCGTCTGACCTCGAGGGAATGCCGTACCGTGTCTTCCTCATGTACCGCTGGGTTAACACTCACATAAAGACGTTGGTCTTCGTTTAGTAAAGGTCATAGGTCACAAAGGAACGTGAGTAACCGATTTACAAGTTCACCAGACTGTCCTCTGCTAGCTGGCAGGGGAGTTGGTCCCCTCGGGCAACCTCGCTCACGCGAGGGTCCCCGGGTCCTGCTCAGCGGGCCGTGCGCCTCTCCTGTGCTGAGTACCGGCTGGCTGCGTGACAGTCGTGTTGTTGTGTTTCCAGCCACCGACCCTCCGCATGACTGACCCTGTGCCCAGAGTAACTGTTGTTAGGGCCGTACTGGGAAACGCAGCACCAGGGAGACATGCCTCATTTAGCAGGATACCACTAAAGGAGAATCACATGAGTCATAGAGAGAGAGAGAGAGAGAAAGAGTGAGAGAGTTGTGGCACAGCAGAGACCGATTTAAACAACCCTGCGGGACACAGGACCTCCCGTAAAGATAACGTTTAGAACCAGTCATCTGCACCGAGTGCTTGATTTTCCATTGAAGCCAGAAGCAGATGAAGGGGTTTCCGGGTGAGTGGCTCTGAGACGGAGACCCTGCTGGCTGCCCTCCCGGCGTTGCCGTCACCTGTAGCCGTTCTCCCGAGCGCACCCACGCACCACCCTGGATACCACGCGGTCGCCGGTGCTGGAACGGCAGGCGGAAGCAATACGATAACGCGCCTTCGTGGAGGGGAAGTAAAACGGGGAGACGGGGGGAGGCTTTTCGACCTTTCAACCTTTCGACCCTATCTTAATGAGCAGGAAAAGCAGGTCATGGATGTGACTGATTTTTTCTCATCACCATAACAACCATAACGTCTCTCCCAGTGCAGAGCCTTCCCTCAGAGTGCAGGGACACACACCTGGAGACATCCCCCCATCCCCTGTCGACCAAAAACGAGCGAGCATGGTTTAACATGATGGGTAGACGGGACGAGACAGAGAGAGAGAGAGAGAGGGGATGATGATGAGGTACGGATCCAGTCTTTCTGACTGACAAGTCGTGTCTGAGAGAGGTAGACCGGGAGATAAATGGAGCTGGAACAGTAATTGTACCAGAAGTCAGCGGTAGCGCTTGGAGCTCAGAGGTGTCAGAACTGGGACTGTGCCAGATTACGCGCTTTTTTCTGCCCGTAATCTGGCCTGGCCGGAGAGATATAAAACACAAATCTGACAGCCATGATGCTTCTTTGGTGTGTTTCAGGGAAGGGTTGCTGTGGAGAATCAAATAGACACAGAGCCGTGATTATGTTTTACGGATCTCTCCTCTTCAGGAACATGGATCTCGATATAGAACACAAGCACTCCGGACACTACCTGCAGCGAGTAGTTGTGCCTCCGGTGTGCGCGTGTGTGGGTGGGTGTGTGAGATGTGGCCGCTCGTGAAGGTTAATGTTTAACCCCGCTCTGTCTCCCCTGTCTGTTTGTTCGGGCCGATAGCGAGCGAGCCGGCCCCATGGGGAGCGCTCCGCCACCCGGCCCTGCACGTAATCAATATCATAATTGCGGAGAAATCATGGCTGCTGCCATGCTAGCGGCGCAGGCAGTGAAAAGAAATGGGTGTGCAGGAAAGACCGCACGTCCAAGACAGGGCAGAGCCGCGTGGTTTTCCCGTGCCGTGTTGGTATGCCCCAGACTGTGTCTCCCTTGTTTGTGTTCAGCGTGCAGAAACCCCCACAGCGGCTCAGACAGACCTGACTGACTGGGAGCTGATGGACTTCAGCACACTGTATTGATCCGTACCTCCCATAGCCCAAGCTAATACAAACACACACACACCCCCCTCTACACACACACAGACACACCCACACACATGGACACACACCAACAGGTGCAGGCATGTATTCTCTCCATTTCTCCTTCTATCACTTTCTCTGTCTATCTGCATCTTTCTGTGTGTGTGTGTGTGTGTGTGTGTGTGTGTGGAGGTGTTGGCTCGGGCCAGCGTCTGCTGGTTCAAGGTTTCTTTTTCTCTCAGACTGCTCAGTGTTTAGCTTCCAAATTGATCGCACAAGCTCAATATGTGCACATATCCGCTGGAAAGGTCAAATGGCTCAGTGGCGAGAGCGTGTGGAGAAAGACACACATACACACATACACTTTAAATTCAGCTACAAAGTTCTGGAAACTTTGGGGATCCGTAGCTCTAGCAGTTGGTCACTCTTGGGGGTCTCTCGTGCAAGTCCTCACCAGCTCAACCCTTCCTCTTCCGTCTCATCGTTGGCTCCCTACACCGCACGCTGGCTCATGCCAGGTTCGCACACACACACACTGTGGGAGGCGATTACTCTTCTCACCAGCCCACGGTGTACTCTGAACTTCAGATGTCTCTTAAAGGTATGGTTTTTTTTTAAGCACACCGGGATGCAGGATTAGTTTTCAAACTTAGCCAGCCGAGGATGTTAGCAGCTATGCTTCTGTAGGCCTGATGGTGATCGGTGAGATTATGGGTAAACTCAGCCTGAAATTGAGAGATTGCTGCATCTGTACTCCACAGTGTTTTTCTCACCAAGAGCTGTGCTCTTGGCCTCTTCTTTTAATGTGGTGCTTTTGAGCACATGGCTCATCCCTGCTGGTCCCTCTGTCCACCAGGAAACATTACAGGCAGCTAAGACCACGCGGAGGAACTGGGCTCAGGACTGGGGGCTTCCGGATCAAAACTGATGGCTCAGGGACTACAGGACAGGACCAGAGTCTGCAGGACCAGATTCTATAGGACAAGGTCTACAGGACAGGACTAGGGTCTACAGGACCAGGGTCTACAGGGTCAGAGTCGGTGTGTTTGCTGTGAGAAGGTTTGTTAGGAGACCTAATAAAATGCTGACATTTGATTAGCAGAGTTAATCATTCTATGTCAGAGATTATGTATACATAGACAGAAACTGTGTGTGCGTGTGTTTGTGCAGTGACTTCAGTGTAAGTGTGCAATTTGTGCCTGACCAGTTTGCTCAGGAGAGTTTGCGTGACTCTCATAACCTGATGTGTGTAACGGAGAGTGAGCAGGCCATGAGTGAAGGAAACTGCACTGGAACTGCAAAAGTATGTTTAAGGAGCTCGAACGCACACACACGCACACACACACGCACACACACACGCACACACACACACACACACACACACGACCCGTACAGACACACACTTACTCTCACACACAGGCTGTTAACCTGATTCCGACTGCCTTGTGTATTGTGTTGATGTCAGATACATGCTCCCACTGGTACCACCAGCTGCATGTGCTCTGACAGGCATCCATCTTCAGTGTCTACATGAACCCTGTCCCCCACATAAGGAGACATGGGAGATACTGAGTTTATTGTGCATTTTTGAGAGCCCTGGTTGCGTTGGGTCATTTGGCCTGCTTCCCTGATTGTGGTATTTGTGTATGTGGATGCAATAAGTGGCAGATGACATAAGCAGTTTGAAGCTGCACGTCCCCATTTTATTCTCATCTCTTCTTCTGTGGAGTCCTCGCGGTGGTAAAATATAACTAATATAACCACTTGACTCTTGTACTGAATAGCAATGTCTGCCAGACTGTTTTGTGTTATGTCTTATATTTTTATGCTCTGTATTCCTGTGTGAATGTAAGCCTTTTTAAAGCTGCTACTTAACCTTCCAGTCAAAAGTAGTATTAGAACAGCTTTAAGACTTCACCAGACCAGACGGTTAGAGTGGCAGCACAGCGTTACAGAGCAGGTGACTGTTAGAGTGGCAGCGTGGTGTTAAGAAGCAGGTGATAGTGGGAGTGGCAGTGTGATGTTAAGAAGGAGGTAACTTGGAGTGGCAGCGTGGTGTTAAGAAGCAGGTGACTGTTAGAGTGGCAGCGTGGTGTTAAACAGCAGGTGATTGTTGGAGTGGCAGTGTGGTGTTAAGAAGCAGGTGATTGTTGGAGTGGCAGCGTGGTGTTAAGAAGCAGGTGATTGTTGGAGTGGCAGCGTGATGTTAAGAAGCATGCAACTGTTGGAGTGGCAGCATGGTGTTAAACAGCAGGTGACTGTTAGAGTGGCAGCGTGGTGTTAAGAAGCAGGTGATTGTTGGAGTGGTAGCGTGGTGTTAAAAAGCATGTGACTGTTGGAGTGGTAGTGCAGTGTTAAGAAGCAGGTGATTGTTGGAGTGGTAGTGCAGTGTTAAGAAGCAGGTGATTGTTGGAGTGGTAGTGCAGTGTTAAGAAGCAGGTGATTGTTGGAGTGGTAGTGCAGTGTTAAGAAGCAGGTGACTGTTGGAGTGGCAGCATGCTGTTAAGAAGCAGGTGACCGTTTGTGTGGCATTGCAGTGTTAAGAAGCAGGTGACTGTTGTGTGGCAGCGTGGTATTAAGTGACAGGTATATCGGGGCTTTATCGGGCTCACCAGCACAAAACACAGACAAAGCTCTCACTCTGGTTCGATGGACAGGTGACGCCTCTTCAGCTGTGCAGGACAGGAAGTTCACCATGCCAGAGTCTCTCCTCCATTTGTTCTCTGTCTTTTTCTTACTCTCTCACACATTCTCCTCATCACTTCCTCTCTTTCACACTTCTCTTGCACTTCTCCTCCTCTCCCCTCTCCCTCCCTTTCTCCCTCCTCATAACACTTTCTCCTTCCGCAACGGGAGCAGTATTCCTCCCCTGTGTCTGCGTCTCCTCCTGAGCTGAAGGCTAAGACATCCAGCTCCAGGTGCCGGGAAGGTGACTGGCAGCTGGCGTTTCGCTGGGAAGTGCAGGGGTTTCACGGCACATGCAGACCAGATTTATTGACCAGGGAAGGCGTTCTACCCCAGCTCTCGTTCTCACACCAAACACTCACTCACAGCAGTCAGGCTGTGTGTGTGTGTGTGTGTGTGTGTGTATGTGTGTGTGTGTGTGGGGAGGGTCTGAGAGAGCTGACAGCAAGAGAGTTTATGTGTGTGTCTGTGCATATGTAACTGAGTTTTGTATGCATGTGCGTGTGTGTGTGTGTGTACGTGTGTGTGTACGTGTGTGTGTACGTGTGTGTGTACGTGTGTGCGTGTGTGTGTGCGCGTGTGCGTGTGCGTGTGTGCGTGCGTGCGTGCGTGTATGTGTGCGTGCGCGTGTGCGTGCGTGTATGCGTGTGCGTGCGTGCACGTGCGTGCGTGCGTGTGTGCGTGCGTGTATGCGTGTGTGTGTGCGTGTGTGTGTGCGTGCGTGCGTGTGTGCGTGCGTGCGTGTGTGTGTGTGTGCGTGCGTGTGTGTGTGTGTGCGTGTGTGTGTGTGCGTGCGTGCATGCGTGTGTGTGTGTGTGTGCGTGTGTGTGTGTGTGTGTGTGTGTAAGATTTAGTTTTTATTATGTGGATTTGCTCTTCAGCCCTCTCTTGTCACTCTGATGATGTGGGGGTCTGCTGGCTTTCTGCGCCACTTGAACAGAACCTCATTATCCTGTGCCTTCTGCTCTTCATGAAAGTCATTACCGCACCCGGCCCTCTGCCGCGGCCCCTCCCCCTGTCTCCTGCTCCCGCACCTCCCCCGCCCTTAATTGGCTCACTTTGCCAGCCGTTTGTTGCCAGCCACGTTCACGTCCGTGAAGTGCTCGAGCACAATTATCCCAAATATGACACTGGATGCTGCCGTTGATCTCCTCACGTTCCCTGCGGAGCGGAGCTGGCTCGCCTGGAGTGGGGGAGGGGGGGGGGGTTGTGCTCCGGCGTTCCGTAGTGCTTCATGTCGCGACCTCGGTGTTCATCAGGGCCGGTTTATGACGCTCTGGTGGATGGCAGCGATCTGTATTATACCCCGTAATGAACTGCGACCGGCGGGCCGTTAAGGAGACAGATGACTGGTGGAGCCTTAGTTCTCTCCCCGTGCGCCGGGCTCCGAATGGCCCCGGAGGACCCTTGGAGGAGGTTATTGACCCGGGGTGAAGATTTATGGTTCAGCCCCTGGGGCCAGCAAGGGCCTCCGGTCACGATGAATGTGACAGATAATTGAGTTTGCTCAGTGGATCATGTTTGAAGAGAGAGTTAGAGGGAGGGAATGTGAAAGAAGAGAGAGAAAGAGAGAGAGACACAGAGAGAAAGAGAGAGAGAGGCAGAGAGAGAGACAGAGAGAGACTGACAGAGAAAGAGAGAGAGAGGCAGAGAGAGAGACAGAGAGAGAGACTGACAGAGAAAGAGAGAGAGAGAAGCAGGGAGAGAGAGAGAGAGAGAGAGAGACAGAGAGAAACAGAGAGAGAGAGAGAGAGAGAGAGAGAGAGAGAGGGTAAACTCAGAAAAAAAGGGGAACATGGGAAAGAGAGATAAAGGATGTGAAAGGATCAGGCTCATGTCAAAACCGGAGGCAAGCCAGAAAGAAGAAGATGGACAGAGTGTGGGTGAGAAGGTGCTGATCCCGGAGCAGGTTAGCGTGCAGCGGGGCGCTCTGCTGGCTGATGCCTGTCCTTCCTCTGGGCCACGACATGCAGCTCTCCTGCACTGGGTGCGTGGCGCTCTGGGGCAGTGCGGCGGTGGTGTGGAGAAAGACTCCGCCGCTGGAGGATGTGTTCTGAGCTGCATACAGCGCCTGCGAGCCCTGGAAGCCCACGTGTGTGCTTCTGCATATGCGTGCGTGTACTGTTAGCCCATATTTAGGTGCGATTGGTGCAGAGAGATAAGGCCAGATAATCAGACAGAGGACAATTACACCCATCACCTCACCAGCTATCTGTCTGTATAACTATCAGCTACATGCTCACACACACACACACACACACACACACACATACACACACACACACACAAACACACGTTCATGCAAACGCATACATTGACACACATTAATTGTCCTATCTAATACGCAATCTTTTTACAGTCTCAAGCAGTTGTGTTGGTGTTGGTGTAAGTCACTCCAGTTGAGTGTTTGACGTTTGCCTACTGAAAAGCCAAGCCCTGCTCTGAAATGGTCCTGTGGTGGTTCCCTGAGCCCAGCTCTAGCAGACAGGAAGTCGGTCAGTGAGAATGATCCAGAAAGAATGGCCCACAGCTCAGTGGTCTGCTACAGATCCTTTAAGACACAGAAATGAAACCCCAGAACTCAAGTCCAGTTTCTGGTCATAGACTTTGAAACACTGATGGTTAATTGATCAGTTATTTTAACTGGTTGACAAAAAGAGTACATTTTGGTTTCCAGTGAAATTTTACCCACATAACGCTGGACACAGGCCAGAGCTCACTGCAGTGAGGTAACATCGTGAGGTGCTGCAGTGTGTTGGTGGGGAAGAGACAGCTGTGTCGGAGAACGAGAGAACACAGACTCCAAATACAGCTGGGCCTCCCCGAACCATCACTGCATCCAAGCCTGAAAACACACACAGCACTTTTGCTAGAGACGAACAGCGTGAGTGTCTGTCTCTCCATCCTCTTCTGTCTTGCTCCTTCTCTCACTTACACACTCCTTCTCTCCCCTTCTCTACCCTTCTTTCTTTCTCTCGCTCCCTCTCCTTTCTTTCTCTCCTTCCCCCTCTCTCTCTCCCTCTCTCTGTCCCACTATCTGTGCAAGAGATCCTTTCTAATCATTCCACGGAATGCGACTGCAGTCTGTTGAATGGATGTTCTTCCCCGCGTGTGCTGCATCTGCCGTAATCAAAACAGAATCTTCCGCCGAGAGCCAAAGTGAGAGGCTGCTGCCACTTCTGGGATGACATCCACAGCAGAAAACGCGAAATGTCCTGATCTTCGCTCATCCCTAAATCCTCAGCACCGCCTCCCAGTTATTACTCATTTCCTTCCCAGATCATCGTTTTATCGCTGTTGCCGCGGTGATATTGGGCCAGGCTCTGTTGTCATGAAAACAGCAGCTGGCAGAAAACTACGGATGGTCGCGCGTTTGGAACAGCGTCCTCGTCTGCAGAGCCGGAAGCGCGAGAGGACTCCCGTAGAGGACGTTCAGGAACCCCGCCACCAGACATGCTGAACGCGCCGAATGTGGCAACGAAACCGTGTCGGAGATGGGGATACAGGGCGTGGGAGGGGTGACGTCGCCACGTTCCTGGGCCATCGGTCGGGAGTTCGGCCTGGGGCAAGTTGCTGAGGCGGTGAGAAGCTTTTCTTGTGGAGGTCATTCGTTAAATATATTGACCAATTTCAAACTCCGCTGGGTCTTAATGAAGTGGGATCCAAGGGTGGTGAAGTATAGGTCGATACCGGCGGAAATATATAATTAAAGGCAGAGAGATTCTTATCCTCAAAAATCCGTATTGGACGGCGGAAGAGGCTGGAGTTTATGGGGTGTGGATGGCTTGATTCCCCCACTGCCCGTGTAGGCAGGATAGATGTGTTGACCCTCTTTTAATAAGCTGTTTTAATAACCCAAACATCACAGTTATAACAATGGCCATAAATAAATAATTCAGAGAGATCACTGTTTTTTATGTGCTTTTTATTTTGCTTGGTGCTTCAGCGCGCCGAACGCCTGACGCAGTTTTGTGCAGCGGTGATCAGGGTGGGGGCGGAGCTCACGGGGTGGACGAGACACTCCCCCTGCACATTATTTTATGGAGGAGCCCGGTCTGCCGTGCCTTATATTGTTGTGGGTTTTATTGGCTGGCTAGGTGCGTACAGGGGGCTCCGACGCCTTCGTGCTCCGCTGGAGAGGATCGTCGTCCTGACTCTCTGTCTCGCTGTGCCATAGGCCCTCCTCTGCAGTGCTGGGTGACTCTTCTGCTCTGGGGGGGGTGTATATAGCCGTGGGGGGGTGTATATAGCCGTGGGGGGAGCTCTTGGCTTGAAGCTGGCCAGTCAGTCATGCGCCTCGCCCTCGGTAGTATATTACCAGGTAATGGAGTGATGCCTCACTCATCCATGTGCACGGATATTGGAAGTGGGAGCACGGAGAAGGTGAGAGAGGCAGTTTATGGAGCAGTTTATGAACGGAACAGGCGTCCCCTCCCACATCTCATTCCCCTCATCGTCCTTCAGCCGAAGTGAGCCGCACTTGTGGGGACGTCCCTCTCTGCCAGCTTCCGCCCGCTTCTGTTACCCCGAGGCGGTCAGGTTGGAGATGGAATCGGCCAAGTTGCCCACCTGCCCCTCGATCCGGTCTGGGGCGGGAGTGGGGAAGACGTGCACAACATGCCCACTGCACTCTCTGTGTGGCTTGCTCATCCTCTCCTGCACTGAGAGGTTGCCTTCCGTACGTCGCCTTCCGTACGTCGCCTTCCATACCTCGCCTTCCGTACGTCGCCTTCCGTACTTCGCCTTCCATACGTCGTCTTCCGTACTTCGCCTTCCGTACCTCGTCTTCCGTACCTCGTCTTCCGTACGTCGCCTTCCGTACGTCGCCTTCCGAACGTCGTCTTCCATACGTCGTCGTCCGTCATCAGCCATCGGTGCTGTTGCTGCGTTTTTGGCTCTCTTGCCTTCCTCTCATTGGGTCAAGGTTTACGTCGGGTAGTTTTTAATTGCATTCCTTCGTTCGGCAGAAAGGTGCCATTTTGGTACAACAGCCTCCGTGATACTGGGATAAAAAGAACACACTTCCACAGGCCCGAAGCCTCTCTTCAAACAGCACCCATTAACACTGCTTCCGATTGCAGACGATGATTTTCATTTCAAAGTCCATAGAGTGCACGAACGCAGTTGCTTTAAAGGGGCGTTTCCTTTTGTGCCCCCGCACTCGACTCCGGATTAAACTGCAAGTGTTGGCTC
>NC_137500.1:30575000-30582500 GCF_041902795.1 Electrophorus electricus
CACTTTGCATTTGTTTTTGTCGCCCTTTGGTTTTGGATGAAGCCATTTTTCACGACCGTAGCAGATGTGAACAGCCGGGATTTGCTGTGTGTTCAAAGCGTTCGTAGGCCCTGCGTGCTCCATCACTTCCTGGCACCTGGACTTTGCTGAGCCGTGAGGTGTGTGAGATGTGTGAGGTGTGTGAGGAGTGTGAGGTGTGTGTTGGGTGTGAGGAGTGCAAGATATGTGAGGAGTGCGAGGTGTGTGAGGAGTGTGATCTTTGTGAGGTGTGTGACACACACACACACACGCACACACACACACACACACAAAGCTATCTGCCACTTAGCTGAAGCATGAGTGCAATAAGACACAAGTGTGCGGTTTACATTACTCAGACCTTCGTAATTCGTTAACCCTGCTCCATGTGCTCTTGGTCTCTGTGCTGTTTTCCTCGTGTGTTTATTTGTTTGTTGGTTTATTCCCATCTCGCTGTGCTTTGTGCTCCCCACCCCGCCCCTACTGCGCACCCTGAAGTATGACTTCAAAGCCCACAATGCACCAGTGTTCCCGCCTACAGCCCCGTCTGGAAAACAAGACAAAGGTGGGCGACGTGGTGCTGCGCTTCTAGCTTAGCATGCCCCACTCGGGCAGTCAGTCAGCATTATTCATTTGATGTCTCAGACCAGGCTTTCAGCTTTTAGAACTTTCTGTGCCACCAAAATGCTGTGTAGAAGATCCAGAGGTGTCTTAAACGTGCCCAATACCACACGCACACATATATTCCCCAGCCCCGCTCCCTGTCAAGACCTTGATTACCGGATGTCTCCGGGGCGGACATGTGTACCCGCAAGCCCCTGTCTGTCAGCCAGTTTTGTGCCGTACGAGCCACCCCATCAGCATCACGCGGGAAAAAAAACTCCTCTGGTCATCCAGTGTAATCCTGGGATTGCCACACCTGTTTCCAGGCACTCTTTCAATGACAGCTGGGCATGGACATCTCCCCCGGGACGCTAACATGGCGCATGCCGTATGAGAGGAAACCAGAGCTGGTTATCATGGCGCTAGCCTCTCACGGCAAAGATCACGGTTTGTTGATTATTAGCTGCATTAGTGGTTTGGGGTAAATCCAAGGTGGTGCAAAAACTGTTGAAGGGGATTTCTGGAATGAGGACTTGGCTTTTCTGAGCTGGAGTCTCTCTGTGTGTATGTGCTAATGACCGGATTCTCTGGTGGGTGGGTGGGGGGGTATTGTGTTTAAGGTTTTTCTTTTTAATTCTGTTCCTGTGGCCAAATGTTGTTGCACCTAAAGCAGTAATGAAGATGCCAAATGACGTGCTAACGTGCTGTATGAAGCTGTAGCGCGTTCATGTTCCATAAAGTTTACATCTCGCAAGAGCAGTGGCACAAAGGGGCAAAGGTGGAGAGACATTCCGAGTCCTGTTATTTGCTCTCAGTTAAATCCATATGCACACGCAAACACACATTCACACACACACACACACACACACGCAAACACACGCAAACACACACACACACACACACACACGCAAACACACGCAAACACACACACACACGCATACACACACACGCACACGCAAACACACATTCACACACACACACACACACACGCAAACACACGCAAACACACACACACACACACACACGCAAACACACGCAAACACACACACACACACACACACACGCAAACACACGCAAACACACACACACACGCATACACACACACGCACACGCAAACACACATTCACACACACACACACACGCAAACACACACACACGCAAACACACACACACACACGCAAACACACACACACACGCACACGCAAACACACACACACACGCAAACACACACACACACGCATACACACACACACGCACATGCAAACACACATACACACACACACACACACACACGCAAACACACATACACACACACACGCAAACACACACACACACGCAAACACACACGCAAACACATACACACACACACACACGCAAACACATACACACACACACGCAAACACATACACACACACACACACACACGCAAACACACATACACACACACACGCAAACACACATACACACAGACACACGTGTGAAACACACACACACACGCGCGCGCACATGCACACACACACACGAACACAGACGTGCACATGCACACACATGAACACGCACACACGAACACACACACACACACAAACACACACACACACGAACACAGACGTGCACATGCACACACACGAACACACACACACACACACACACACGAACACAGACGTGCACAGGCACACACACGAACACAGACGTGCACAGGCACACACACGAACACACACACACACTTTTATCCAGGCAGCCCCTCTACCCCTGCCCTCGCACGTATAGGACACCGTCCCTGGCCATTGTGACGGCTTCTGAATTGAGGGTCTGCTGGAGCATTGCTGCGCCGCTCAGGATGAAGGCGCAGAAAAATAAAGAAATAAAACATTCACAGTGTCGCTGGTGTTGCGTCAGCTGCCTCTCTCACCGTCACTAGCATGCGAGTTGTCGGACGCAGGACCGTGCGGGCTGCTGTTTCTGCGCTCCCTTTGAAAGCCCACCAAGTTCCCTGCGCCGTGCCTAGAAAGGAGAAGCTTCCATGAACTTTTGTTTAACCCCCCAAACCCCCATCGACCTGTAGAGAGCGCCACACACCTTCCCCCCCCCCCACCTCCCATACAAGAGCTGAAAGCCAAATCTGTCTGGGTCAAGGTCACAGCGGCGCTGGGTGGCGTGGCGTCCCGGGGGCCGGAGCAAGTGGGCTTTTTTTCATGCCTGAAGCCCCTGTAATTGTCCAGACCAGCTGCTGAAGACAGTTGTGCGTGCGGTTGATCTGCTGGAACTCCAGCACCTGGTAAGCCAGGGGTGGGGGTGGGTGGGTGGTGGTGGTGTGTTCGACCAGGGGATTCTCCTCCACCTGTCTCTCTACACAGTAGAGCCTGCCAAACGACACTGCAGCTAAATATAGGGTGTGTAACAGAGGCAATATGTCAAGTAAAAATTTGTGTGTGTGTGTGTGTGTGTGTGTGTGTGTGAGTGAGAGACGGTTAAAATAGACTTTGGCACTAGCAGGAGACATAACCGAACCAAGTGCTCCTCTCAGTGCTACACCCTACAGAGCATGCCAGCCCGTCTGGCCCACCTCAACACCCCAAGCCCTCCTGTGCTCACGTGGCTTTCGCTTTATTTCTTCGTTTGAAGATTTTTGTCGGGCAGTGTGTGCGCGCGCGCGTGTGTTTCTCTTCTTGTTCTGATATGTCAGAAGGGGCCACATCGGTGGGCCAACGGGTGGTGCCCCCGGTTGTAAGCCTGTGGCCTCCACCCACGAGCGCCTGCCTCTCTCCTTCTCTACTGCTGCGGTAAGGCCTTCTGAAGCCTTGTGAAGCTTCTCTCTCACAGTCGTTCAAAGATATAGCCAGTGAGTCGTAAAAAACCAGCACAGCCTGCTCTGGAATACAAGATCACAGGATATATGCAGCACGCCATGAAACTGTGCAGTATAGAAAACACTACATCCCCGTTCTCTCGCTTAGAACATCTGTGCCACTAGAGATATGTCCCTCTCTACCTCCCTCCCTTTCACTCTCTTTCTCTCTCTCTCGGTGCTCTGTTCTGTATTTTGGGCCTGGTAACTTTTCGTGTGTGTCTGCTTGTCCTGCTTGGCTGGGGCCTTTAGTTTGTTACTTGTCTTCTTTCTGACCGTGATCAGAGTTTGTGAGACCACACTCAGCGTTTATCTTTTCTTAGGGCTTTAGAGCTGTAGCCACAACCAATGACACACACAGACACACACACACACACACACACACACACACTCACACACACACACACACGTCATCTGTGGGGTGTTCGGATGCAGTCCTAGCTGGAAGCACCTGTGACATGCGTGGGAAATCTGACCTCCTCCTTTTCCCTTGGTTTGGATTTAGGAGGCGGAGTCAGAGGATATGCGCGCAATACAATTGGTCAGACAGACTGCGGCCCAGTGATTTCCCTGGTGTGTCAGGCCTGCATTGATGATATCTGTAGCTGCTCTTATCTGCTGCCTGAACCCTGTCATGCTTAAGTGGCTCTGGCCCTCTCGGGGGGGTGGGGTGGGGTTGGGGGGTCAGAATGCTGACACGCCCATGGAATGCGGTGTTGCCCAACATGTATAGCCTGCCTTGTGTGCTAATTCCACCTGTGATGTCGCTCAACACGGCAGGATGAAATGTTTATTTAACTAAAGGGTATGTGTGTGTGTGTGTGTGTGTGAGTGAGTGAGTGTGTGTGTGTGTGTGTGTGTGTGTGTGTGTGTGTGTGTGTGTGTGCGTGTGTGCGTGCGTGCGTGTGTGCGTGTGTGTGTGTGTGTGTCCATACCATGTATCTTCCTATGCTTAACATCTGCTCTGTGTAAATCTCTTTCTCTCTGTCTTTGTATTCTGACAGATGGGTGTTTCACTGTTTCTCCTATAACACCTCATCACCCAGCAGAACCACATAGCTGCAGCTCCTCAGATGACACACGCGCACACACACACACACACACACACACACACACATCTCACCTCTCTCGGGGTCTCTTCTCTGATAAGCGCTCATACTGCTCATTTATCTTGTTTCTGTCCTTATCCCTGTAATATAACACCTCCTCTTATATTCGGCGGAGGGCCGCGGTGAGCGCGCTGCTACCTGGGGCTGTGCCCGGGCTCGAACCGCACGCCACCACCAAACCGCAGGGTGAGACTTCCAACTCCAAGTCCTGGAGGATTCATGCACATAACTTTAACCGTACACAAGGGTGGCAGAGTGTGGAAAAACCCCCCAAATGAACAGAGCTCTGGGTAAATAAGGTTTGAGAGGCTTGTGTGTGAGTAGTGGTGTGGCGTTCTTCATAAGGACGCTAAGATGTGTGCGCCGCTGGTGTTTCAATAAATTATTGGTTCGAAATGAAGAATAGATTAATTGATTAGCCGCGTTCCTTCCTGCTGCCGCATTGACTGAACGGCGTGATGTTTTTAATAACCATTGATTAGTATTGGCAGGAGCCTCGAGAACGTCACGGAGCCAACAAGAAAGACCGTAAAGAAACGAAAGTGTGTGTGTGTGTGTGTGTGTATGTGTGTGTGTGCGGGTGTGTGTGTGTGTGTGTGTGTGTGTCTGTTTATGCGGGTGTGTGTGTGTGTGTGTGTGTGTGTGTGAGTACAGACTCCAGAGGTGTTTTTTATTTAGCCCACGTGTGTGTTAGGCATAACTGCAGGTCATTCTCTCTCTCTCCCCGTGCTGTACGGAGCTGTTTGGTTACGGTGCCTCGTAAGTTTTGCGCACTCCATCAAACCAATGGGCAGCATATTGAGATCTGATGTACTGAGCTAATTACAGCTCTTAATTGTTTTCATTGCTCACTGAACAACTCGATGAAGCACTCGCAGCTGCTGAAACACACTGCTGAGGCTGTGTAAGTGTGTGTGTGTGTGTGTGTGTGTGTGCACATGCATTTTCACACGCGATCTTTCTAGTCTCTCTTGCCCTGGATAGGTAACCTAACATTGGGGTGATAACCCTGGAGAACCTGTTAATGTCTTAGCCTGCTATGTGTGTGTGTGTGTGTGTGTGTGTGTGTGTGTGTGTGTGTGTGTACACAGAGTTGGCTGCTGTTCACACACATCCTGGCACTGTTCAGGGCTTGAGGCCAGGTGTGGGTTTGGAGAACGCTCTGTTGTGTGGTTAGTGTTGCTATGGCGTTGACATACACCATCACTCAGGTGGGGTGGACACACTGGGTGTGTGTGTGTGTGTGTGTGTGTGTGTGTGTGTGTGTGTGTGTGTGTGTGTGTGTGTGTCTAAGCATGAACTGCTGTACATCTTCATGCTTTTACAATCTGCTTCACATTGATTACCAGATCAAGCTTAGTGTTATTAGTGTGTGTGTGTGTGTCTGGGTGTGTATGTGTGTATACTAGTGGGGATGGATTATGCTGAAAGCCAGTCATCATTACCCTTTATTAAGGCACTGCAGAGCGTCACACTGATGTGCAGTTATCGTTCTACTACAGAGCTGAACCAGACACACACACACACACACACACACACACACACACACACACAGGCACAGAATCATTTCACACTCTGCTGCCTACACTGACACTAATGGGGGTCACATTGAGCCCAGCCAGTAGCAGACATCCCCCATGTATCTCCGTGTGTTGGCCTGCACCCCGTTGCCGTGGTAATGAGTGCCTTTTTGACATCCCTCCTAGTCATCTGTGTCACCCAATCCAGCAGCGTTTCTCTCCTAGATAAATCATTGGACCTCTGTCCATTCCCATCTGTTTATACCCTCTGCCCCTATTTATGTGAGAGAGAGAGAGAGAGAGAGAGAGAGAGAGAGAATCCTGTCCATTCAGTACATCAGTGTTGAGAAGGAAGGTAACTCCTGTCTGAGCTCTTGGAGTGAGAAAGACCATGCTGAAAAACCAGCTGAAGAAAAGGGTTCGATTACGTACTGCACAAAGCTCTGGAGCAGACACACACACACACACACACACACACACACACACACTTACACACACACATAAACAGGCAAGCACACCAGCACACATGCATTCATACTAAGGAGCACACACACAGATAAAAATATACACATACACACGCACACACACACACACACACATGCACGCACACACACACTAATTAGCTCTCCTAGACCTATTATTTACTTGACCTGCTTATCAGTCACTTTGTTTCTCTTTCTCTGCCTATGACGACATTCTTTGACATCTTTGTGTGTTGTGTGGTCTGTGCATGTTCGTGTGTGTGTGCGTGTGCCTGTGCATGTTTGTGTGTGTGTGTGCGTGTGTGTCTGTGTCTGCATGTGGGTGTGTCTACGTTGATTTTGAGTTGCAAAAAATGCTATAAGCAGTGTTTTGGTTGTTTGACTGCAGTCAAAAGGTCCCGCGCGTCTCCGGGTCTTCGTTAGGACGGCCTTCCCTTCAGCTGCACCAATTCCGATGCAGTGCTCAGGTTGCACATCCATCTCCGTGTTATCACATGTTGTCGATCTGCAGTCCTGCGGGACTCCCGGATCCAGACAAACAGGTCTTAGCGAACCGACCAGATTTAATGATAATAGATGCACACACACAAACATCAGTGGTGACAGATGTGACCGGCTCGACACCCAGACTCAGGAACGTGAGATCCTTGAGAGATTTTGGGCTGCTTACAGTGGGAGACCCGGGTCAGCTGGAACCGCAGCGTGCACGCGGAGTTGTAGTGCAGATCTCAGTCTGAAAGTACGGAGCTGAACACCAGCTCAGTTCAAAGGTTGTAACATCTACCGGGTGGACCATCAGAGATTCACAGCTAGTTTTGAACGTCCAGAAGCACCTGGACAGATTTACATAAAATGCCAAAATGCTTATCCGAGCCTTAGAGCACGTTAGTGTGGATGCGCGGAGATGTGCCGGGAGCAGAATG
>NC_137500.1:30587500-30615000 GCF_041902795.1 Electrophorus electricus
TTTAAAGTTATTATGGTAACCTGCTCACTGGCACGTGACAAAACAGAGTTCTACTGGCTGGGTCTGTTCACGTGGGTTACAGGGAAGCAGATATATTAAAAAGTCCACCTTTCCTTTCTAAGATTTACAACAACAACAATAACAACAAAATAAATGTTGAAGGTCGTGCATCCCCCGCCTGCTTGTTTGCAAAACAAACGGAATTCAATAAAACGAAGCTTCCAGTGGAACTCGTCCTATTCCGTTCTGCACCTGGAGCTTATCTCCACGTGCTGTCATGCAGTCACGTTTATGCCACTCATCGATCGGACACTCGCCCCGCGGTACTACGGCGCATCGACCTCCGTTATCGCCAGGCCCCGCGCTAAAGGTTAAAGGTCTCTTCTCTTTTTCCTCTTCCTTTCCTTCCCGACAAATGCTAGGCTCTTAATACGACAGCTTAGCATTTTTATGGACAGGGGTGTTACTGGGTTTTTATTATTATTCGTGGCTCGAGTTCTCAGTGGTTTGAGCAATTTTTTTCTCTCTCTTTGGAACGGCCAGAGTTGAGCGTATTGTTAGTCAAGGGTTTACGATTTTATGGGCGGTGATTAAACGCAACACTGGTGATTAAACACAACACAAAAAATAAATAAGTTATTAAACAAAACAAAACCTTGTCTTTAAATTTCTGTTTGAAAACGCTCTTCAGTAATGTTATGGGAAGCGTAATAATGAATCTGAGATGGAAAAAATAATTTACCGTCATCGTGACGTAACATTCGTGACGTCAGCCCAGAAGCCCCACCCCTACCGACGCCCCTCTTTTCACCTTTTATTGTTCTCTTTCCTCTTTTCCTTTTTTAGCATGCTATTCACGCGCTTTTTAAAAGTGTTTTGTTTTGCTCATCGGTTTTCCTGTTTCGGGCGCAATTGCTTTTTGCCAACCTCTCGCATTTGCATTTACCCCCCGGCCCGCCGTTCCGAGCAGGCTCCCATACGCGCTCCCAGAAGCGCCTATTCCTGCAAACTTGGTTCGTTTGGGAAACTTAGTTAATTGGGTGGATGGGGTTGGGGTTAGGACGGAGTCTCGGGACGGCGGGCGCACCATCTCCGCTCCTTGTTCTCTTCTGTTCCTTTCCGGTGAGACGCCCCGCATTCGATAGGTGTAAAGGCCCATGGAGGTCGCCGGTTTTGTATGTACGCTGGTTCAAACTTACACAATAAGTGCAGCGCTGTAGTCATGGCGCACCTGCAAAACATGTCGTTCAGAAAGGGGAGGGGGATCCTATCAGTGTATCTGACACTAAAGATGGAAAGTGCACCATGCACAGACATGTCTACAAATGCAAATGTAGGATGTTTATCTCTCCGTGGCGGGAATACGGCGTGGCAAACACAGACTGGTGCTGTATCAAAGTCTGTTGGTTTGGTCCCGTCATGAAAACACACGGGGAGGCGCTGATTGGTTTACAGTGTCTGGGTTGCAGAACCTGCTCGAGCAAATTGTCCCCGGGAAGCCTTCCAACTCCCGCTCGTGGCGTTTAGCAGCATCCCAGATGGTGGCCCCTCCCCTCGAACTGCACCCAAGATTTTTATTTGGCCAAGTCTTTTGTGCCTAGAATGTTACTGTGGATTTGTTTTTGTTTTTTTTTTATAAGGTTTTGTTCTGTAGCATAAACCAGTGTTTCCCAACTCGCCAGGACCCAGCAGAAAAGCTGTATGTTTTTGCTCTTTCCAAGTTCCCAACACACCTGAGTCATTAAGGACATTTAGAACATTGGAATACCTAGGACAGGTGAGCTGGGAGGTAGGGTGGAGCCAAAATGTGAATCCCCGATTGGCCCCAAAACATCCTGAAAAGAGCACCTGAAGTTAAGAGGATAACAGTAAGCTCACTGGCTGGCCTGGAGCAGGGGAGAACACTAACAACAGTGCAGCGTGGAGGTGACGGAGCGTACCATCCGGACACGGGGGCGATTCGTCCCAGCACGTCTGCTGTGGGCCAGTCCGACCTCCCTTATCAAGGCCAGTGCGGTGCCGTTACCGCCTGCTTCGGAGCGTCGTAGGCAGGGGCAGTGGGGTGTGAAATTCCCATTCTGATCATGGATAACCGGTTCTGTTGGGGGCGGTGAGGAGGTGCAGCGTCGGGTCCTGTCGTGGCCGGGGGGGTGGAGACTCACCACCGAGGGGAGTTGTTACCCTAGTTTATCACTGCTACTTCTGCCACTCTGCTCTCTGCTCTGACAGAGTGGTGCCTGGAGATCAGCGAAACGCCAACTACAGTCCCAGTGTTACAGTCCCAATAACTACAGTCCCGATAACTACAGTCCCAGTGTTACAGTCCCAATAACTACAGTCCTGATACTACAGTCCCAGTGTTAGTCCCGATAACTACAGTCCCAGTGTTACAGTCCCAATAACTACAGTCCCGATAACTATAGTCCCAGTGTTAGTCCCGATAACTACAGTCCCAGTGTTACAGTCCCAATAACTACAGTCCCAATAACTACAGTCCTAGTGCTACAGTCCCAATAACTACAATCCCAGTGTTACAGTCCCAGTGTTACAGTCCCAATAACTACAGTCCCAGTGTTACAGTGCCAATAGCTACAGTCCCAATAACTACAGTCCTAGTGTTACAGTCCCAATAACTACAATCCCAGTAGCTACAGTCCCAGTGTTACAGTCCCAATAACTACAGTCCCAGTGTTACAGTGCCAATAGCTACAGTCCCAATAACTACAGTCCTAGTGTTACAGTCCCAATAACTACAATCCCAGTAGCTACAGTCCCAGTGTTACAGTCCCAATAACTACAGTCCCAGTGTTACAGTGCCAGTAGCTACAATCCCAGTAGCTACAGTCCAGTCCTAATAGTTACATTACTAATAGCTCCAATCCCATGTGAGTATCGCATATAGCTAAAGTTCAGTCCCAGTAGCTACAATCCCAATAGCTACAGTCCTAATAGCTGATTTGATTGCAGTGGTCACATAATTGTAGCAGAGGCTGTTCTTTTGCCTTCTCCTAACGTTAAGCTCGGAGCACCATTTTGCAGTCCTTCTTCAGCAGCCCTAGTGTGACATCCTTTGTACTGTCCACTGTGAGGCGGCGTGTTTCGCCTGGTGGGCCGCTTGCGCGCTCGCGGCGTGTGCTAAGCGACACAGATGGAGTGTGATCTGTGGGTACTGGCCTATAGCCATGCTCAGATCCTGGAGCCCAGGAGGGTTTGCAGAACCCCGAGACGCCGGACCCGGCACTCGCTGGTGTCCCTGCCTCGGTCCGCGCAGACCTGGGGGTGAGTAATGCGTTTTATTTAAACACCAGCATCTGATTGAAATCAGATTACATTTCAACTTGAAAGGGTTACTAAACAGAGAGTGAGTGAGATTGAAGCAGAAAGAGGGAGCAGAGAAGGAGAGAGGGACTGTGTGTGTGTGTGTGTGTGTGTGTGTGTGTGTGTGTGTGTGTGTGTGTGTATTTGGGAGTGGTGTTTGTGGAAAGGGATAGTGGGTAGACATTAAAACCAAGCTGTGCAGGACAAATTAACTGCTGGTCATTGAACACAGGGAGGAATTTACCTCACTGGCCTTGGATCAGAATTAATTAAGAAGGCAGTGCCAGAGCAAGCAGAGAACACAAAGTGGACTGATATATCCGCGGTTTGTGTGAGCTAATGGAGAATCAATGGTGCTGTAGAGGATCGCAGCAGGTCAGGACACTGCAGTCTCTGTTCCCTTTGTTACCTCTATCTGCCCCCCCCCCCCCCCACTTCTCTGTCTCTTTTTCATGAGAATTGAGTGTTTGTTGCTGTTCTCCTGCTAACTCCTGCCTCACTGGAGTGTCACTAAGCTTATATGTGGCCTGAAATGTTTCTTACTTGCATGTACATCGCGGTCGGTACGTGTTGCGTTAGACGTGATGACGTGCAAGAGCATTTTGAGTGGTGTGAATGAGTTAAGTGATTTGAGTGGTGTGAATGAGTTAAGTGATTTGAGTGGTCTGAATTATTTAAGTGACTTGGTCATCAACATTCTAATTAGAGCCAAACCTATTCTTTAAAATGAGCTTGGCATAAACCCCTAAGAATATGTTCTCTCCTCATTATTTTCACACACATGTACACACACACACACACACACACTTAGTGAGAAAAAGAAAGAGAAAGAAAGAAAGGCTTTTCAATTTCTGATAGAAGCTCATTAAGTTTGAAAAACCAAACATTTTGCAGCACGCGAGGGCCCGTGAATCTGAGTCCTGTGCGCTCTGTTAGCCTCAGTTCAGGCTTTCATCGGCTGGCCTCCACCACGCGTGGGGCCTCCTGCCTCACCCGGTCCAGATGCGCTCCTCGCCATTTTGGAAGGGGATCTAACGGATCTGTGTTTAATCTGCGTTTAATCCAGCATGCCTCCCACGTGCCCCACGCTCTCGCGCCGCAGACGACCCGGCTCCGAGTTACCAAGCGGCGCAGGAGCCCCTGCCGGGAGCGATGCCAACGTCCGCCCATCTCTCTCTCTCTCTCTCTCTCTCTCTCCCTCTTTCTCTCTCACACTCCTCTCATCTGCCTCCCACTCGCCCGCCACTCGTGACAGCCGATCCGATAAGCGGACGAGCGGAATATTAACTCTGTCCAAATCGATTCCGGCCGCCGTTGGAGCTCCGCGATGCCTCCGTGGAATGCCCAGCAGGCGAAACTGTGCCTTTACGGCAGGTCTGTCAGCCTCTGTGCGTGTTTCCGTGTCACCCGACCACTTCTGGGAGTGCGGCTGGACCTGGGAACAGGTTCGCCAAAGACGGACCGACCACACAGAGAACGAAGGGAAGAACAGAGCAGAGGTTTCTGAGCCGAACGTGCCGGTGTCAGCTTGCATGGCTGCCCCAGCGCAGGCTTGGTCTGCTCTGCTCTGCTGCTGTGCAGCAACACAGAGCAGGGCCTCACCTTTCAGCCAACAAAGGCCAGTGCTAGCACTCCGGAAGATACATGGACAAGGACCGATGTGTGGCTTGATGTGATATGGCTCTGTCTTCTCTCCCCTCTCTCTCTCTCTCTCTCTCTCTCTCTCTCTCTCCTCTGTTCCAGCACGGCCCTCACAACTTTCAGCTCAGGACAACACAAGTCCCAAACAACACAAACATGTTTGTCTTTTGGCTCATACACAGACAGTCTCTCTCTCTCTCTCTCTCTCTCTCTCTCTCTCTCTCTCTGTGTGTGTCACTTAAGGTAATAGGCCACCATGTTAGTATAAAATCTTACTGTCATAGTGATCAGTCTTTAAATTTTCTGTGTGTGTGTGTGTGTGTGTGTGTGTGTGTGTGTGTGTGTGTATGTGTGTTTGTGTGTTTTGAATCAGCTGTTCTCTGTTGTGTTTAAAAACAAACTCTATATCAAAAGACTTCATTGTGTGTATGAGAGAATTCCTGTTGCAGGTGGTAGAGTGTTTGTTCTAAAGCCCCTGGGGTTTATAACGTACCTGATATGGCCAAACAGGTCGGTGTGTTGTTTTTGATTATTTTGGCATCCCTTCATATTTTGTTGTGCTTTCAAAACCGTTTTTTTTTTGTTTTTGTTTTTTATTATTATTACAGAATGTTTTGTAAATGTGACATTTGTCTTTGAGTGTCCCAGCTGATATGGTAATGTTGGACTGAGGGTTCACAGGCTTTGCTTTTGGTTCACAGAGGTGTTCAGCTGCAGAGAGCAGCCTCCCCATCCAAATGTACAGAAATCAGCAGAGTTCACACACCCTCCCACACACACACCCACACGTACCCTCCCACACACACACACACACGCAAGCGTGCTCGCAACCACACAAAATAACCCCACCCTCCATTTAACACGAAGACTATACATACACACACAAAGACACACAGTTACTCTAAACACTTTCTGTCTGTACTGATATGCTGGAACATCTCACGCACACTCACGCACATAGACATCAGAATCACAACCTGTGAGTGATTAATATCACATGATATTTGACGCTGGTCACCGAATGTCACATAAGCCTTTGTGTGTGTGTGTGTGTGTGTGTGTGTGTGTGTGTGCGTGTGCATGTGCGTGCCTGCGTGCGTGCGTGCGTGTGTGTGTGTTTGTGTGTGTGTGTGTGTCCTAGTGTTCAGGCTGTCTGATGTTGAGAAACAGGTCTTACAAAACATGCTGTTCTCACAATACGCTATCTTTCTGGGTCATATGTGCTGTAGTGCCATTATACAGCATTTTCATGCCTGTTTATCAGGTTCTCTGAGAGGTGATCAGAGCCAGGCTGCTGGTCCAGGGTCAGGCCCTCTTCTTCATACAGCCTGATTTATGTCCTGCTGCCAGACACGAACCTGGATGTTCTGGCTTTGCCATCCCTAAGCAGCAGAGGAACTGGGCTACCCAGAGCTTTTTGGTTCTTACACTTAGAATTGAAAGAAGTTTCAAATCAAATTCAATTCAGATCTCTTCCTTAGATGTGTGTTTGTGTGTGTGTGTGTGTGTGTGTGTGTGTGTTCTGGTGCACACTTCTCAGATTTGTAGTGAGCTATCACACGCACACCCTTGCAATGTCAATAAAATCACTAAGCTCCAGATTAACTACCTATTGTTAAAATAAGTGTTTCTGTAAAGTCTGCGTGTCAAACACACTGTGTGTGTGTGTGTGTGTGTGTGTGTGTTTGGCTCACAGCGTAGCTGATATAAGCATGACTACCTGTCAGAGGGGTGGTGGCAACAGAGAATAAAGCTTTGCGCAACTGAGTTATTTACATTGCTGGATCGTTCAGTCAAGAGTTATTGTAGTCTCACACACTCTCCCAGAACAGGAGTGTAGACACACACACACACACACACACACACACACACACACACACACACACAGTGTGACTGTGCCACTTCTAGCAGATTGGTGATTTTAAATATTAACATTAAAGAGAGAGATCCAGAGAGAGAGAGAGAGAGTGAGAGAAAGTGAGAGATGTGGAGGGAGGGAGAGAGATGGAGGGAAGTGTAGAGAGGGAAGGAAATGGGGAGATGGAGGGAGGGAGAGGAGGATAGAGATTGAGAAATATGGATGGAAGAAATAGAGGGAGAGAGATGGAGGGAGAGAGCTGGAGGGAGAGAGCTGGAGAGAGAGAGATGGAGAGAGAGAGATGGAGAGAGAGAGTTGGAGAGAGAGAGCTGGAGAGAGAGAGATGGAGGGAGAGAGATGGACTCCAGTCAGGAGGTTGCTTTGTGTGTTCTTTCTGAGCTGGGGTGCGTACTGCGTCTGCTCTCTGGCTCCAGTCCAGGACAATCTGTGTGGGAGTGTGAGGCTATTTGAACACTAAAGCAGCATAAAACACACACACACAACCACAACCACAGCAAGGTCTTCTGTCTCTCTGTACGAAGACAAGAACAGACAAAAATCACTGCAGCAAATACAAGACTCAGAAACACCTTTGTTTTAACACACACACACACACACACACGTGGCCTCTCTCCTTGTCTTTGTTTAATGGCTGAGTGGATGTACCACCCACCTCCTCATTCACCTCTTTTACCATTACGTTGGTACGTCGCGTCGGTAGGTCTCGCCACGGTAACACGTGAATGGTTAACTCCACATGTGGCTCTGGAGGGAAATGATGGATTTCAGTGAAATCTGCTCTAACAGTGGTAAACTGGCTCTCACAGTTAATTAAGGACACAGAGCATCTCTGTTTCTCCGCACAGCAGAGGGCCTGGTCTGGGAGTTAGCACTGGGGCAGGGAAGGCCCGTCGCGGGTACACGGGCACACTGAGGGTACGCAAGACCGTCGCGGGCGCACTGTGGGTACACTGCGAATGGGTCAAACATCTCAGACTCAGCCAGCCTTAATGCAGCGGCTACGAAGCAGGTGGACTGTGAGCTGATGCATACCCTATGGGGGGGGTGGTTGTTGATTGATGGTTTAAACCAGGAACCAGTTTGGTGACTGGGCCAGAAGGTTAGATCCAGGTGAGGGCGGGGCAGATGCCTGACAAACATCTCGCTGACGATACGGACACGCACTGCCCCCTACAGATTATGGAAAGCATTAGAAATGAATGATGCTTTTGTAGTCGGGAACAGAAAACACAACTGACGTAACAACTTCTAATCACATGCTTGTGACCTCTTACATTAAATAATTTTATTATTTTCATCTGTTTTGTGCTACAATTTCAGGGCGAGATATTACTCTGCATGTCACAAGACCAGTTTGGGTGGCGAATTTCCCCAGAATCAGTAGCCAAGAAGTCCTACATCACTGCACCTCCTCCCCATCAAAAAGTTTTTTTTTTCAATCACATTTTTGTCAGATACCCTTCCCCAGAGCCATTTACACACTAATCAATACACCAGTCTGTCTTCTCCCTGGGAATCGAACCCTGACCAGGGTGTCGCCAGCTCCTCACCTCTCGTCAGCCGCAGGAGCCCAGTCGCTCCGTGGCCTTCCCTTCCACTCTGTGGCAGGGTAGACGGAGCTCCTATCGCAGTTGTTTGAGTGAGGAGGAGTTTCCTCAGAAAGGAGAGAGCGCACATATCTTCATGGTGAAGTTTCAGGGAGTCAGCCTTGATTATGCACCAAAATATCGCCACCTTTTAGCACTGGCCTTTATCTATCTATCTCTCTCTCTCTCTCTCTCGCTCTCATTCCATCTTGATTAGGTCACTCCGCTTTCAGAGAGCACTTAGAGTGCGTGGTCTGGGAGGTGGGGGTTTGGGGGGGTATGCAGATAAGGGAGGGGCAGAGTGAAAGCTGACAGCATTTCTCTCGTTAGCGCTGACCGCCAGTGATTAGAGTTGACCAGGAGGCCTTGACCTGCTCCTACACTGACTGCTACCAAAGTCCACCTCTAATTAGTCCGCTCTCAGCCTCTGTTCCCAGCACTCCTGGGTACCGAGAGCATTCCTGTATCCTTTAAGGGTACGGAGGTTTGATTAAAGGAATGGCTCGGCCAGGCTAAACTTCACATGACACGACGCATGACAATTAGTTTCCAGAACTTATCACTGAATCGCGTTGCTTAGAAATGTGGTCTTTCACTGTTACACACCTCAGCATCAGTGTGTGTGTGTGTGTGTGTGTGTGTGTGTGTGTGTGTGTGTGTGTGTGTGTGTGTGTGTGTGCGTGCGTGTGTGTGTTTGTGTGTGCTGTACTTTGGACAGAGGATGGTTCGGAAGCGTTTTCTTCCATCTCCTTGCACGCAGTCCGGAGACCCGGCTTGCTTGTTAGTGGATTCCGATCAGCTCCACATTCCCACAGAGTCCAGTGTACATGTTGTGGCGTTTCCATGGCTGCGCCGGAGCTTCTGCTTCGACTCCATTACCCTCCAGCCGGCCTGGCATCGATCGCTCCCACGTTCACTAATGCTAACGCACGGAGCATGCTGACCAAAGCGCCCAATTCCCCAACCCTCCCCCCAGCCCAGTCTGTGTAAAAAAAGCGCGTAAAAAAAGAGTTTGCTCAATCGAGTCACGTGTTACGGTGATCCGGCCAATCAATGGGCCGCTATGAGCAGTGAATGATTACTTGGCCACATTTGTCATATCGGTTGAACCATTTGCCATTTACACAAGTGTATTGATCATGAGAAGTAAACAGATGGTTTTAGACCAGCCGAGGCCTTTTAAATGAGTCGATATCCGCTGTCTTGGTGTCACGTCCTGATACCTTTACGATACCTTGCGTACGGAACGTGTGTTGAACGTGTGTGTTCACGTTAAGCCCCAGTGCCTGCACACACCCTACTACTGCATGTAGAACACAGGCACGGAGGCTTTTCGCTTCGCACCCCCACGCTGGGTTGGTTTTTAGTTTTTGAGGGTTTTTTTTCCCGGATCTGAGCAGGCTGGAGACCGTGCAGCCACGAGGGCTATTCCAGCAGAGAGAGAGAGCGAGGGAGGGGAGGAAAGAGGGGAAGAGAAAAGGGGATATTTAGCTATTTTAGTTTTCTCTTTCTTTTTTTCTTCCATTCTTTCTTTCTGTCTTCATTATGTTTGGATGCCTGCCACAGTGAAGGCAAGGCGAGATAGTGGTTCCTGCGTTAAGATCCACGCTGATCTCACCGGGAGTTGGCTTTGTTCTGCACCGGGGTTAATTAAGTGGGTTACAGCAGATTACTATGCCTGGATTAAGCAGGTAATGTCAGATTACTACGCCTGTATTAACCAGGTTCTATGAGATTACTACGCCTGTATTAACCAGGTTCTATGAGATTACTACACCTGTAATAACCAGGTTCTATGAGATTATTATGCCTGTATTAACTAGGTTCTATTTACATTTACGGCATTTAGCAGACGCTCTTATCCAGAGCGACTTACAAAAGTGCTTTGTCATTTACTCATAGAATATATCCAAGTACAGTATAGTAGGTTAGAATTAAACATACCAATGAACTAGAATACTGTAGAATACAGGGATGAATGAAAAATACATAAGGTCTATCTTAAACAATGATAAGTGCTATAAACAATAAGTGCTAGAGTTTGTTAAAAAGCATAAATAATGCCCTACAATAACTAGTAAATTAGTCAGTCAATATGGGAACAGTGTCAGTTGCCCTTAAATATTCTGTAAATAGATTGGTCTTCAGTCTGCGTTTGAAGACTGCAATGGACTCTGCTGTCCGGACAGCAAGCGGGAGTTCATTCCACCATCTTGGAGCCAGGACAGAAAAAATGCTTGTCGCATTAGGGGTGTAGGGGCGCTCGAGCCGGCAGTCAGCCCGGCCCCCAGAGGCCCTTGCACCCCTGGCCCCGCCCACTTGCAGCTAAGCCCACCAAAATGAACACTCCGGCGCTCCGGGAGGTAAATAAGCGTCGTGGCAGGGCCAGGGGCGAGGAGGGCCCTCAGGTATGAATGAGATTACGGCCAGGCTCTTGACTCCACTCGCACGGACGGATTAGCCCATGAGCCCTGCCGCAGCAGACGCGGAGAGAGGAAGGAGGGGACGTGTGAGTGACAGGACAGCGGATGATCCGTTAGACGAGTCTTCTGGTGTGGACCCAGCCACATCATCCTCCTTATTAGAGTCCCCTCATCCTCTCTCTCTCTCTCTCTCTCTCTCTCTCTCTCTCTCTCTCTCTCTCTCTCTCTCTCTCTCTCCCTCGCTCTTTCTCTCTCTCTCTCTCTCTCTCTCTCTCTCTCTCTCTCTCTCTTTCTGCTGTTTTCCCCCACTCTCTCACTCTCTCGTCTCTCTGTGTCCATCTCTCTCTAACCTCATGACTTTAAAACCAAGACTGGCTGGACTCCTGGTACCGTCCTCATTAGCCTAATGAGTTCTCTCATTTGCATGCCAGGGTACAGCGACCCTCCCCCTAATTCACAAGGAAGGCTCTCCTAAAACAGGAGCGTAGACACACACACACACACACACACACACACACACACAATAACACTTGGAGCTGAACTGGACGGAAAATGAAATGGGAATGAAATGAAAATTAGAATTGTCCTAATTACAGAAGCATAAATGGCCATGTGACGGTGTTGAGGAGTTGCGGATACATTTGAAAACGTCTCTGCCTCGGTGACTTGATTAAGTAAGTGTGTGAGTGGGAGAGAACACCGCAGCACCCAGAGGAGACATTTTCTCTCATTCACCACTTTATTTTCTGCACGACGTTCATTTAATATGGGTCTGAGTTATTGGCTGACATCTTTATATTGTACCTCAGAGCTCTACTCTTCTCTTGGCACATGTGCACACACCCACTCACACACACACAAACACACTCACACATACTGTACAGGAGTGCTGTATCACCCCCTTCCCCTATACTGTACAGGAGTGCTGTATCATTCTCACACTCACAGAAACTCATGCAGATGCCTGTTGATATTCCTTATTACCATATCATATTTTGCACTGTGTGTGTGTGTCTGTGTATATGGGCTTGTATGTGTGTGTGTGTGTGTGTGTGTGTGTGTGTGTGTGTGTGTGTGTGTGTCAGTTATTGAAGGTATAAGGTATATAATTAGGATTCTAGCTCTATATAATAATACACTCAAGAAAATGTAGTTTAACTCACAGACCAAAAGTTCGATCTTTGGCCTATTAAGCATAAGTAAATTACCTGTAGAAGTTGGCGAGTCTTTGAGCGCAGTTACTAAGACTCTTTAATGCCTCAGATTAAGAGCTTTTCACGCAGAGTTGGTCTGAGCTAACTGAGTCAGAGCTGAGGAGAAGTTAGAGAGCTCACACCAGTCTCTTCCTCTCCTCTCCTAATGATATTAGTGCATGAATATGTTATATAGTATAGAGTACAAAAGTAACATAATGCACAATGCACAGTACCAGGGTACAAAGGTCATGTGGGCCATTAACCTCTAGTATAATTGCAGTTAAATCCAAAAAGCTGAAATGGCTGTTGTTGGGTGGCCAGTGTGTGACTTCACCTGCACTCAAGAGAAAAACTGTCAGTTTGCAGTTTGACACCCACATCAAAGTGCTTGTAGTTTTATTCCACGCTCAGCTTCAGTGTCTCCCTGCATCTGGGTAGCGGTCGCTTGGTGGTAAATCTGTGGCTTTTTAGGGGGGGTAAGACGATGAGATGAGGCAGTAATCAGAAGGTTGCCAGTTCAAACGACAGCCAGGTTGCCATTGTTGGGCCCCTGAATAAGACCCTTAACCTGTAGTTGCTCAAGTGGTACTCAGTCACAATTGTAAGTTGCTTTGGATAAAAGCATCAGCTAAATGCCATAAATGTTATAGTAAAGCGTTCAGGAGCTGGGACTGGGCTGACCTGGTAAGTCTGGGACGAGCGGCAACTTTTCCAATTTTAACAAATGATCGTAATGTCTTTTGATCATAATGTCTTTTGAGATAATAATGATGTCACAATGGCTTTTTGTACACTTCCGCCCTCTGCCCGGCATCATGCCAACCCTCCTGTTACCCCCGTGCCCCATGGTTGGTGCAGCTGAGGCGTGGGTAGGGTCAGCCATGCATACATGTTAGCCTCTTCCTGCTCGAACCCTAGAAGCTGGTATCCACGCTAACGGATCCCCTCGCTGCTGGTAATCGCGGGATTAGTCGGACTAAGCCCGCGTGCCCCACTCATCGATCGCGCGCACCACTAACATTTAGCAATGTTTTCGTGAGAGGAAGTACTGGAGTACGTGTGTATTGGAGGCGTCTCGTTACAGATGCCTTTGGTACGAGGTGGGCAGGGAGGACCCCTACGCCAGCCAGGAGGAAGAAGGAGAGACGAGGGAGGGAGGGAAAGAGAGATAGAAGGAAGGAGGCAGGGGAACAGAATGAGGGAGAGAGGGAAGTTAAAAGGCGAGGAAGGGTGGAGCAGAATGATAATTGAGGATGGAAAGGGAAAGACGGGAAACATTTTTGGATGGAAAAAGAGAAAGACCAGGAGGGAGAGGCAGGTAGTAAGAGAGAGCAGGAGATGAAAAGAGAGTGAGAGAGGAAGAGAGGAAAAGAGGGAGCGCGAGACCAAGAAAGAGCAAAGGAGAGAGAGAGGGGAAGAGGGAGAGAGGGAGAGAGAGAGGGAGAGAGAGAGAAATCCCATCACAGGTGGTCACTCCAGACGTATTCCGAATGCCAGGTGCACACAGCCATGTGTTTGGCAGTCCCCTGTGACGCGATCGCCCAGATGCATGTTAATGTCACGTTTGAACAGGGCCAAAACACCCAAACACTGCACACACCCAGAGGACAATTATTCCACTGTGGAACTCATTTTAAGAGGGGCTAATAAAGCTGTGTGTGTGTGTGTGTGTGTGTGTGTGTGTGTGTGTGTACACGAGAGTGCAGGCCTCTTAATAAACTCACCTTTTAGCTGTCATCCCAAACTGCAGCTCATTATCGTGAGCACTTGACAGGGTGGCGCGGGGCATTAACGAATCCCCACAACACCCTCCCGTTCACCCTGCGCCCGCCATCATCTAACCTGACTTTCCACCGGTGGGGTCCTTGATCTTTATAATTGCCTCCATGAATGGGTTGATCCCCCTGTCTGGGCTACATGTGCAGTCAGAGTCTGCTCGCTCCAGAGCTTGGTAGATCTCTCTCTGTAGACACGTCTCTCTGTAGACATGTTCTACAGATCAGAGCTCCCTTGTGCCCTTCAAGGTCATGGTGGTGCACGTTTCAGGGTCCCTGCTGCGTTAGATGGCGCCACAGTAACATTTCAAGTGATGTAATTGGTCACCGTGATGGAGTGATGACCCTCACCTGAACCCCACCGCCACGACGATGGATAATGCTAGTGAGGTGTGATAATGGTGCCAGGGCCTGATCACCTCACCAGGCTCTGGTGATCAGCGTGCTTTCTCGTGGGCACTCACACAATGCCAAGCTCCACAGTCATTTGTGCTTTGGGTTACATTGTTCTTCAGGATAGCAGGAAATTATAGAGAAGGAAAGAAAGTGAGCGAGAGAGAAGGTAGAAAAATGGAAAGGAAGACCAGATAACAGTAATAAAGTAAGCCCTCCTCTCGCTCTCTCTCTCTCTCCCTCTCTCTCTCTCTCTCTCCCTCTCCCAAGCCCCCATGTGGCCTCGCCAAAGGTCATCAGGCCTCAATACTCCCAGTACTCCCAGTACCAAGCTTTTGAATTTCTGTGAAGAAAATTGGTCTAGAACAGATTTCATTGGCTTTCTTTCTTTTGATGAAAGTTTTTAAAAGTGTTGGTTGCCCTGGTTATCACAGCAGTGATTCTGAGCACACATTCCCCGCCCCTCCGAACACTGGCTGGGTTGGTATGTCTGGTTCATGCCAACTGACCATGTAGAGCATTCCTGTAGCTTACCTCCACCCGAGCTGGAGCAGACCTGTGTAGTGACCAGACTGCTCCATTCAGAGTGACGGGTGGAGCGCAGCATGGGGCCGGGCCAGGGGTCAGGGGTCAGGCATAAGTGAAACTCCAGCTCATTAACTGCACTTGCGGGTCATTGATTCGCTCTCGGGGAGAGCGTACAGCGAGGCAGCCTTGTCGCCTGGGCCAGTGTAGCGTCGTCTCCAGGAAACATCCGGAATAATTCCACAGACGTATGGGAAGAGCTTCACCAAGCATCTGCTAGGTGACCCAGCTAAAGGCTGAAGTGCTGTTAAAAAGGATAGGAATCCAGGATCAGACAGCCAGCCAGTAGTCATTACACCAGTACACTATAGTACTTACGCCAGTACACCAGTACACTTTAGTACTCACACCAGTATACCAGTGCACTATAGTACTTAAACCAGTACACCAGTACACTTTAGTACTTACATCAGTACACCAGTACACTTTAGTAGTTACACCAGTACACTATAGTACTTACACCAGTACACTTTAGTAGTTACACCAGTACACCAGTACACTTTAGTACTTACTTTCTCATAAACAGAACATAAGAAACTATGATATGGTATGACAGGCCGTTTAGGGTGAAATCAGTGAAACATTTGCGCACACGCACACTACTTGCACATACCTATGAAACACTTGAATAATGAATAATCTAATGCTTACATTTGCGTATGATAACTTCCACTTGCATACACACACATGCACATTCATTCACTGGTGCGTAAACACAGAATTTAAGTATGGTTGTGCGTGTGTGCGTGGCCGCGTGTGTGTATCTCAGTATTCTCTCTCAGTAATCTCTCCCTCTTTCAGTTCAGTTAAAGGTAGCTTTTATTGTCATGATTGTTTATTGGCACAACTGCTCTGTTAAGGTTAGGTTAATGATGATAATAGTCACAAGTAACAAAATAATAAGAAGAGTCAAAAAAGTGTGACAATAAAGTACATAACATGAAAATGGCGAGCAGCAGTAAACCTATTAACAGGATAGAGATCGTTATTGTTGAGGTACTACTCCAGACTCCCATGCAGTGATATTTCCACATATTTTGCGGAAGGAGGTACTATGTTTCCTTCTGCAAATACAATTTGTAATTTTTAGATTGGGGGAATGTCAAAATTTGAGAGTGTACTCTTCAGTGTCACTATGCAATTTTAGCAATTCTTTGTGAATTTCTCACAGTATGGGGGAAGTTCTGTGTCAGCCTCTCCTCTCTGTGACCATAGTGTCTTCTGTTGGGCAGCCAGGATGTATGCCTGCCTGCTTCTATTGCCAGATCTCTCTTTCTCTCTCTCTCTCTCTCTCTCTCTCTCTCTCCTTCTCTCTCTCTTTCTCCCTCTCTCTCTCCCTCTCTCTCTCCTTCTCTCTCTCTCTCCCTCTCTCTCTCTGTCTCTCTCTCCCTCTCCCTCTCTTTCCTTCTCTCTCTCTCTCTGTCTCTCTTTCCTTCTCTCTCTGCCTCTCTCTCTCTCTCTCTCCCTCTCTCTCTCTCCCTCTCTCTCCCTCTCTCTCTGTCTCTCTCTCCCTCTCTCTCTCCTTCTCTCTCTCTCTCCCTCTCTCTCCCTCTCTCTCTCTCTCTCGACCCTCTTTCTCTCTTCTGCTCTGTTTATCTGTTTCTCTACACCTGCTTTTTGTGTTTTGTCTCCATTCTTTACCACATCAGTCCCGTTTTCATTAGCATAGGAGTGAAGTTCCCAGATCTTCCTCATTGGTGCAGTCTTCTAGTGCGAGTGGAACGGTCAGACCACCCACACGGGGCGCTGCTCTGGATAACGGAGCTCTGTGGCGTGAAGCGCCGCTGTGGTCCAGAACTGCTGCCTCGGTTTGCCTGTTGACCCTGGCCGCTGGCCGGGGGACGTCCATCTCTGCTACGGGTTGAGTGGGAAGGAGGAAAGGGAGGAGGAGAAAATAGAGGAGGTGAGAGGAGAAGAGAGAAGTGGAAGGAGAAGGGAGAGGGAAGCAGAGGAGAGAAAAGGAGAAGAGGAGAGAGAGGTGAGGAGAGAGAGAGGAGAGAGGAGAGGAGAGAAAGAGGAGAGGAGAGAGGAGAGGAGGAGAGGGGAGGAGAGGAGAGATGGGGAGAGGAGAGGAGGAGAGGGGAGGAGAGGAGAGGGGAGGAGGGCGTGGGAGGTGTAGGGCAGGAGAGTAAGCTGAGCGTAATTGATGGTGTCAGGTAACTGAGTGATGGATGGTTTGATTAGCGTCCTAGCGGAGCTGTTCTCACAGATGGCATGTTAGCGGGGTCCAGCTGCCCGACGCCGGCACCCCTCCTTCACCCCAGCGGTCCATGTTCACGCCCCTCCACCTCCCACACTCCACCCCCCACGCCTCCACTCACCACTCAGCCTCATTTACCCCACCCCCATTCCGAGTCTCTCCGCCCTAATCCACCTCTCATGTCTCCACATGTCTCCACATGCTGCTCCTTCATTCTGCCTCGCTGTAATCTCTAGTCCTACTCTCACTACTCCCCACCCGCGAGCTGAACAGCGAGACTGTGGCGATTAGCTGCTAAACAGATTTGGCCGTGTAGTGTGTATTATACACTCATGCTTCCGACACTTAACACACGTCCTCCAACTCACATCTACCCCCTCTTACCCCACCTGCCCCATACACACTCCACCCTGACCCCTCTCAGTTTCATTCAGTCTTTCTAACAGCCACCCACACACACACACACACACACACACAAACACTGACATGCCTGGTTTAGGGATTCGTGTTCATTTGTCCTCTGCCACTTTCTCATGGCTGATATGTTCAGCACTGGAAATGAAAAAAAAGTTTCATTTTCACATGTCCTTTCCGTTGTCTCCCCTGGTTTGGTTATGTGCCAGAATGAGCCTGTGCACGTTCCCAGCCTGTGTGTGTGTGAGTGTGTGCGCGTGTGTGTTTGTTTACGCAGTTTGGACAGGTGTGCTCTCTGTTGCACTAGATGGGGGACTACGCTGTGGGGAAAGTCCCAGCCAAACTCCTGCAGTGAGAACACACTGCCTGAGCCACGGGACCCTAATATCATATCATTAATATCGGCTTCCACACACACACACACACGCACAAACACACACACACACACACACACGTGCACTGCTGATCTACTTCAGAGCCTGATAGGCCAGCTCTAGAGAGAACACGCACAGCATCGCTCCCTGTTGGGCCCCGTCGTCGAGGAGAGGAAACCGTTTCATTCACTCTGCTCCCCGCCTCAGCCAGCTGTTCCCCTTTGTGTGTTCCACACCGGAGCAGCTTCGCACAGTCCGCTTGAAGGACCACATTAGCTCATGTTTTTTGACCGGGCATCATCTCCGCGCCGTGGCCTACGGAAGAGCAAGGGCGCTCCAGTCAGGTTGGGATTCGTTTTTCCGCTGCAGCTATCTGGCCGGAACGCGCAAAGTTCGGTGTGCCATCTAAAAGCTCCTGTAGGCAAATGCCAGGGTGGCAGGGGGCTCTGCTCTGTGCCCTTTGCAAATGCCATGAGGAGCGGGAGTGGAGAGTCGGATGGTGGAGAGGCGTCCGCTGTACAGCACTGCCCGCCCTGCACCACCCATCAGACTGCCCACCACAGCCCCCACCACACAGCACCGCCCACTGCACCACCCATCAGATTGCTCATCGCAGCACCCACCCACCACACTGCCCACCACACCACCCATCAGACTGCTCACCACACCAACCACCACACCACCCCCCATACCACCCATCACACATCACTCCGCCCATCCCATTACCCACCGCACCACCCACCATGCCGCCCACTGCACCGCCCATCACACCACGCACCACACCACCTGCTGCTTCACCCACCACACCACCAATTACACCACCCACCGCACCACCCACCATGCCGCCCACTGCACCGCCCATCACACCACCCACCACACCACCTGCTGCTTCACCCACCACACCACCAATTACACCACCCACCGCACCACCCACTGCACCAGCCCCCATTCAAAGGGCAAAGCCTCGGAGAAACACCACATGCGCCTCCACCACATCTGCATCCGCGACAGCAGACGATGGCGCTGTCAGACTCGCCGGGCGGAACGCCGACGATCGGTTCTTCATCTCCAGGCGAAATGCTGACGTGAAGACGATCTCTTCATCTCCAGGCGGAATGCCAATGTGAAGATCGGCTCTTCATCTCCAGGCGAAATGCTGATGTGAAGACGAGCTCTTCATCTCCAGGCGGAATGCCGACGTGAAGACAAGCTCTTCATCTCTAGTCTGTCTCAAGCATTTATCCCCCGTGCTCCACGCAGCTGCGCACGAGGCCTGACGCCCAAAACAAGAAGCCGATCACGTTTTGGCTTTAGGAATTTGGACCCCGGCCTCGAAGTCTGGTTCGCTCTAGAGATATTTCAGGGATGAGTTGCGATCGGAGCTCTGGATTGGCTTTTTGGAGGAGGCCGGGCTCCCCGGTCCCCTGGTTCCGCTTCGGGGGGCTCTCTGGACGCGGCCCTCATGGAGGGGCCGCAGGCTTCAGCACGGCGCCATTTGCGTGAGCGGCGGGGGGGCCGCACATCCCTCACTTCTCCTGAGCTTGGACGGCTGTAGAGCCATCTGCTGCAAGGATTTCAGCGCCATCCCGGAGTACGGGACACTTCCCTCCGCAGCCTCCAGACTCCTCCTTCCTTTTGTTCTTCTCTCTCTCTCTCCCCTTTCTCTCTTTCATAACACTTCCACATCTTACGCCCACACCCGCCCACGTACTCCAGGCAGGCTTTCTGTTTGTTTTCTTCCCTCTCTCTCTCTCTCTCTCTCTCTCTCTCTCTCTCTGTCTCTCTCTCTCTTCTTTTTTGTGTGAGAAAGGGAGATGGTGCTTTTTGAAGCGATTAATGTCTTTTGAAAGGAGGATGGGAGGATGATATCAAGACAGTGTTGTGAGTTATTGGGGTCGCGGGTCTCGCGAGTTCTTGAACGTTTGCTCTTTTCTCGCCTAAACCAAGTTACCGAGAACTGAGGAGAAGTGAACGCACGCCTGGCTGCAGGTCCCCCATGGTTGCCACGGGCAACCCCTGCATTGGGTCATGACGTCCCCGAGATGGGCCGATTACCCGCAATGGAGGTCACGCTGCTCAGATCTGCTCCGCTGCAGACGCAACGCGGCCGTGCACGTTACAGCGTGCCATGGAAAAGAAGTATCGAACAAAACAAACCAAATGGCCTCGCTTCCGGCCGGACACAAAGAGGATTTGGCAGACCTGAATGTGATACACAGAGCTGGGATCACTCCCAAAAAAGACCAGAATTAGCCATGAAGCTAAAATAGCCCACTGTAAATTTGAGCCAAGCTAAATTCTGATAATAGCAGGGAAGAAATATATATACATATCAGCTTATGTTTATTTAGCCCTGGAACTCACGATGAGTCCTCGGAATCCGTGTGGACTAAGAGGTGCAGAGATCCGATTGTGGGGCGTTTGATTCTGAGACGCTGTAAATTTTCCTTATGATTCTAGTTGCCATCCCAAGGCAAATCCCTCCACGGGTTTGTTTTATGGTCTCCCGTCTTTGCTAAATCTTTCGTTTTCTTTCTTTTTTTTCATCTTCTTCAGAGACTCTGCGATCGAGACATTTCAAGGTCACCTAGTAAATTTTTGCTGGAAGTTGTTTGCTTGAAAGTAAGACCCAGCCCCAAAGAAGTGTTAAAGGTGTGTGAGGATACGTGGGCGTATGTGCGCGTATGTGTGTGTGCGTGCGCACATGTGAACTCCACCCACTCTTGGTGTCTCTCCTGCCTGTGTAGATCTCCACCTGTGAGCAG
Organism: Electrophorus electricus; assembly: GCF_041902795.1. Taxonomy (NCBI): domain Eukaryota; kingdom Metazoa; phylum Chordata; class Actinopteri; order Gymnotiformes; family Gymnotidae; genus Electrophorus; species Electrophorus electricus. Next base: position 30,608,050 of record NC_137500.1, read on the forward strand.
AGAGTGAGTGAGTGGGTGGGTGCCGGGGTTCCCCTCCCCCCCGCCACCGGGGACGGCTCTTATTTTTATTTCAACGCCTCGCGGAGTTGGAGAGGAGATGGAAAACCCGCCATATTTCATCCCGCTTTCGGGTGGAGTATCGATCGGCGTGGTGGAGGTGGGCCTGGAGGGCAGGTAGGGGTGGTCTTGAAGGGGGGGGGGGGGGGTTTGCGTAGACATGGCTCCGCCCACACTGAAGGCTCTCACAGCCGGGATCAATACCACCATTTTGGGCTTCCGGGCCGAAACACGGATGAAACCGTGGTTATTCCTGCCGGTCCTTTCCAGTCTAAATACACAGTGTCTGCGCGTCCGTTCCATAAAAGCCAACAGGAGCTTCCAGAACACAGGGCGGATAAGCAGGAAAGAAGGTCGGAGAAGTGGGATTCACAGAGACGAGCACGTTGAGGGCCGTGTCTCCCTGCCAAGTCTCCACTTTTATCACTTACTGGAGACACAGGTGGGTTCAGGGCTTGGCTGGTTCCTTTCCGTCGCACCGTGACTGTAGTTGTCATGGGCCCAGGTCTAGCATGGCTCAGCCATCTCCTGGCTTCAGCACACCTGCTGAAACCTGAGCTGAATCAGGTGCGTTTGAGCGGAGATCGGGCCGGATCGGGCCAGCCCAGAGTGGTGCTGTGCCCTCCCAGTTCGTGCGGTTCTGCTGAGCCCAGGGCTTCACAGGGGAAAGACTCTCCATGCAGGGTTGTGTAAACCCTCATTCTACGAGAAGGGTCTATAGGCTAGAAATCCTTAAAAAACCTACACTCCTTCTCTTCTCTTCTCTTCTCTTATCTCCCCTCATCTCCTCTTCTCCTCTCCTCCCCTCTCCCTCGTTCAGTTCCTACAGTAGAAGTATGTATAACACACCTCTTATCCATCATGTTCTGTTTCTATGTGCTAGTTTTATTACACACTGGATTTAATGCAGTTTGAGTGTCTCGTGTGTCACCATCGGCCGGTCCCATTATCCCGCTAAGGCCGGGCCCAGCGTGTGAGCGCAGGACAGCACCTCTTCACACTGCTGTTACGGGTGGAGAGGCCGACCATCAGAGGGCACCGGGACAGTGGCATGTGTTTATAAACTCATCATCACCACGCAGCTACTGAGTGCCAGGCGCGCCGCTCACACACGTCACCACACACCTGTCTTGCTATGGGGAGCATATGTGTGTGTGTGTGTGTGTGTGTGTGTTCACTGACAGAATGGAGTATTAAGAGCTGCTGTCAGCTCTCAGACATCCCTTCTTGACACACATGCATATTCTGTGGTCCACTGCTCACAGTCTCAATTATGATACACACTTTGACAGACAGGACAGCAGTCCCATTGTGTGTGTGTGTGTGTGTGTGTGTGTGTGTGTGTGTGTGTGTGTGTGAGTGTGTGTGAGTGTGTGTGAGTGTGTGTGAGTGTGTCATACTCTGCATCATAGAGACAGCTTCAGTATTGGTTTCTCCCTAAAGATTTGCTGTTCTGTCTCTGGCACTCCTCCCAGTGTTTCTGTACTGTCACTGCTTAGCTGAACACTGCAGGAGAGAGAGAAAGACAAGAGAGAGAGAGAGAGAGAGAGAGAGAGAGAGAGAGAGAGAGCAGACAGCGTCAGAGCTGGATCTCTCTCTATTTTCAGTATAAACCCGGCAAACGCATCCTTGTATTCCAGTTGAATTGCTTTTCCTCAATGTCACTCACCCAAATCCATTAAAGATGTAATTTAATCTTTTCATGCGTTTTGCACCCTAACCTCCACTGTCAACCCGGCCACTGTGTAAAAGAGGAATGTTCCTGTAAACCTACTTTTCTCATTACAGTGTAACACCACATACCCAACACTGTTAAACGCTGCCGTTTCCTCACATCTCGCTGTAACTGCGTGGATTTAATGGGGAGCGATTGTACCAACCGTGTGCCCTTTCATGTCCATGCACACTCCTTTCTGTCCTTTACCCCTGTGCCGTGGTTGGCATTTGGGGGCGTTTGTACCGGCGCCGGCTCCAGATGTCCGGCTCGGTGGGATCTGGGCCGCTTTCCGGCACCACTTCACGGCTCGGCATCAGGATCCGTGGGCCGCGTGGTCAGGGCCGGCTCCGTTTGCAACGGCTCTTTTGGCTTCGGAGCATCCACCCTCCGATGACTTTGAAGAGATCCGGATTGCAGCCTCTTTGTTTGTGCCTTTGGGAAGTTGAAACGCCACCCGTATCGTTAGCCTGGCTAATGGGCCTTGCTATTTGGTCACGTTCTCTCTGTCTATGGCACAGAAGAGGGTAGGGGTGGGGTTGCTTTGAAGTCGTCCGCGTGATGCGTGGATATTGAAGATGGTGAACTTTGCACTAGCCGGGTGACTTTTTAAAAAAAATTTCTAAAGTGAATCTGTCCAGTTGTTTTGCATATCCCGACGGGAAGTTGCTAATGTTCTGCCGATGAGTGTGCCATCGCCGTTTTGAACTGACTGCAAGCAGATGCCAGCACCTTCTTGTTAGATTATGCAAAGTGTCTGAGCCAATCAGAGCACTGGCTCTTCACCCACTGTTAATAATGGGAACCAATGAGGTGGCGTAAAGCGCACCGGATGCGGTTGTATCATGTGGCCAAGTGTGAGGAAATGCTCTGGAGCAGCTCTACGTGAGGGGTGAAATCTCGCTGAGAAGCGCAGCCAGCATAGATCAGCCTGGCCGCAGCCACTGGGAAAAAAAACCCAAAAACCGATTCAGCCACAATTACAGAAGTCGCTGACCGTTTAGGGCCAATCACCGACAACACGGGCGCCTGTCAAGGCCAGCCTAGCTCCCGTTAATGAATTGTTTAAGTGCGTTTAATCCTAAACCGATTACGCAGAGCACTTCTCTGGCCCTAATAGCCAAGCTAACGGCCATGTGTCCTCTGGTTCCCCTCGGGGCTGGGAAGGTTGAGAAATTCATGCCCTGCTCTAGTGTTCCAAGCTGCTTTTGTTCCCCTGTGCTGTGGTGTGGCAGGCACTGCTGTAAAGAGTACAGCCACAGCGCTAAGACCAACGTTTCCCTTGAAACGCGCTTCCACGGATGTTTGCGCTCGGCTTGTCACAGTTGGAGCTCTGTGCCCAGGTAGTAAAATACACACAAAAAAGTAACTGCTTAGCTGGTTCCGCATCCTATGACTGTATTTCAAGTTTAAGTGACTTCTTTCTCTTGGGAAGGTATTTTTTAAATCTGTTTATTTTAAACGAATGTTTGATTTGACTTGACTGAAGTAAAAGAGAATCAAACAGCAGTGATACGTTCTTTGCATGGGTGAAACGCCGCTATTGATTTAATGATACTGGAAGAGAAGATTCTTATTAGCCGGTCGCGCTAGGTTCAGCCGAACGCAGTTATTCCTTGATACACAGAAATAAAAGAAGAGATGGAGAGAGAGAGAGAGAGAGAGAGAGAGAGAGAGAGAGAGAGAGAGAGAGGGGTGCAGGCGGCTTCTCTGCTTCTGGGGGAAAACTAGCTAACATGCTAGCTAAGCTGCCGTAAGTGACGAAGGCCTCGTCTTTTTTTCAGAGGTTCTACTTTTTATTTCTTGTGAATCACAACAAAATGGACACGTTTTTCCCTCCCTGTCCTCGGTAGCTTACAGTAGAGTGCTCTGCTTCTACGGTCTCCAGCATTCAGTAATAAAGTGCTTCGTATGAACTCAAGATCCCAGTGTTTCAAAGACCCCACATTTCAATCAGTGTTGTGTTAGTTGACCCAGTCTATAGCATCTGCTCACTGTTAGATGAAGGTGAAGATTGTATTTGGCCCGATGTTATTCTGTAGATGTTATGGTTGGATCAACAAATACAATTAGAATCTGTCTTCCAGAGAGATCCTCCAGAGTCTCGCCTTGTTCACCTGTTGGGCTGTGTCTACATCTACGTCTTTGATATGATGCATTACTAATGCCTTCTCTGTCTATGCATGTGTCTGTGTGGGGTGTTTGTGTGTATTTGTGCATGTGAGAGACACAGAAGGAGGTGTGTGTGTGTGTGTGTGTGTGTGTGTGTGTGTGTGTGTGTGTGTGTGTGTGTGTGTGTGTGTGTAAAATAACACACTTCAAAAAGCTACAGTACCTTCCTCATTTCTTAAAGATGACTCCGCGGGTTGTCCCGCCCTCTGCTGAAGCTCCTCCTCAGCCTTCTCGGATGGTTAGAGAAGCTTTCTGCTGAGATCTCCAAGGCACCGTCCTGCCATTGGTTGGAGGCCCAGATGGTTTGGTTCAGAGGTCATGTACCCACTGCTCTCTTGCCTGCGTGAGCTGGCTGTTTCTTAGCTGGCAGTCACGATGTGTGACGGCACAAGGCCGGCGTAGCCGTATTTTGGAGAAGGTTGTCTGAGAGTGCTTGATTCAGTCGGCTTACACTCTGAAATGCATTGTATTTATTTTTCCCAGTTCACTCCTCTGTATAAGTGAACTGGGAAAACACACACACACACATGCATGAACACTGTAAAAGATGGTTGATAGATGCTGGTGATGGCTATTGAAGAGTATTAGTTGTGACAGATTCCAATTAGGTGGGAAAAAAAGTAATTTTGCAGGTATCCGAAATACCACGACACAAATCTTATCTCCCTCCTTGTGGTTAATATTCTGTTTCCTCCATTTCTGTCTCGTCTGGCATGCTGCCTCATGTCTCTCTGTTCCTGGCCAGCGGGGTGTTCCATTCTCCTGCTGTCCGTCTGTCTGTCTGTCTGTCTGTCTGCCTGGTTGTCTCAGACTTGGAACACACATGTTTCATGTAATTTACAAAAGCACAAACAAACAGCAATGAATTGGGCAGTGTGTAAGTCTGCCAGTTAACGGGGCCCATTCAATGGCTGCCTCTACAAATGGAGATGTCTGTCTCTCATTCACACTCTGGGTCTGTGAGGTGTCTGTCTCTCCCCTACACTCTGGGTCTGTGACGTGTCTGTCTCTCCCCTACAGTCTGGGTCTGTGACGTGTCTGTCTGTCCTGCAGTCTGCGTCTGTGGGAAGCAGCTCGACGAGACTCCTGGAGTAACAGTTTCAGTTACAGAAACTCGCGGCACAAACGTTGGACTCCAGCAGTCACGGAGCAGCTGGCGGATTAGCGCAGGACTAGTGGCACTTTTTTTCCCTTCCTGCGACTCTGACAAACGCGTTAGCAACACTCTGCTCCGTCCAAGAGCCCCGTGGCTTTCCGCGGAATCTGAAAACCCTTATCACATATTAGCCGACCAAATACGAAACTCCTGCAGTGAAATTCCCAATGGGGACTTATCTCTCGATCTCATCCCTAATCCCGTCGCGGCATGTGCTGTAGGGGAGAGGAACTGTGCTGGGGTCCATGTAACTGTCGCTGTTCTCAGACTTGACGGTCTGCAGACGGGTGACCGGCTGGACGGCCTTGCTTTCACGAAGTCTGAAAGCGTAACAGATATTGTGCACGTATCTGATGACTGGACAGCAGCCCTACACATATCCACATGTACTGAGGGAAATTCGTAGGAGTGGGCGGAGCTTGAGACGAGAGCGTCTGATTAAAAAGGGTCTGTTTCTACAGAGCTGAGATTTGGAAAACTGCAGTGAGACTGCACAAAGGAGTCAGTGCACCATGACAACACAGACAGGTGCGTTAGGAGAGTAGACGCCTGTGCTTGTGGATTTAACCGGGTAGGCTCAGGTTAAAAAACCCATCCTAATGGTGTGTTCATTTAGTTAGAGATCAATATGAAAACCAAATGGAAAGGGTGTGGGAAATGTCTCAATAAAACCCTAATTGGCTGACTCTAGATCAGCTTCAGGTCATTGCTTATTATTTTACAGCATAGCATGTCTCGGTGGTGGGGGAGGTGGGGAGCTGGGGGTGGAGGGATTAGTGTGACAGGTTCAGCACGGCTCTTTGGACCTCACCCCACGTGCTGGCACACGTGCCAAGGTGATCCATCGCGTTGGCCCGTTGCGCCACTCAGGCGTGTAGCGTTGCCACTACGTATGAACGGTGCTGGAGGTTGCGTTTCGAGCGCTCGGGCGTAGCGAGGATCCTGACTCAGGAGGCGGAGGCCGTGGCAGTGGGCCCCGAGTCCCAGGTTGGGTGCGCTCTCTCTCTCTCTCTCTCTCTCTCTCTCTCTGCGGACCCCACGCCTCCCGCACGGCCGCGTCAGATGGCGTGACCGCGGCCCCAGGCCCAGTCGTGCCAACCTGGCAGTCTGTCTCCTCGTGGCAGGCCTACATCTCGTGCTGTGATGGAGAGGTCACCTCCCGAATGTCTGCCTGCCCCTGCCTGCCTGTCCGCCCCCCGAAGCCCTGCTCCGGCCCCCCTCCCACCTGGAACCGGCCACGCTCCGGACCCCGCTCCGGTGGAGCCTAGACGCCCACGGGATCTGCGATGTAGGTTGTGGGAACATATTAATACGGTGACTTTAGGGTTAGACGCAATCTGCCAGCACGCCGAGTCATCAGCCAGAAAAGCGTCCTCTCCCACTAGTAACAGCTTGCCGATTTCGCGCCTGTGTTGTCGTTGTTGTTGTTGTTTTTGTTTTTTTGTTTTTTTTCTGAAGATAAGCGAACCGGGGCTTCGGAATCGCAAGCGACGCCTCCGCGTCACAAGCGGCGCCTCCCGCTGGCCTCACGTCTGCGCGTGAAATCAGTAGACGCCTTCCAGGGAACGTGCGAAAAACCGGCCCACATGCGGCGAGCACCTTTTCCCTGAGCGGACTGCGAGAAAAAACCTTGGAGCATTCCTCCGCCTCGCCCGGGGGCCTTTTGCTTCGAGTGCAGGTTAAGTAGCCGAAAAAGGCCTGGACCTGCGACTGGGGGGGACGACGTTCACGTCGTTTCCAAGGATGGCATGGCCGGCGGCCCAGGGACGGCCCTCCTGCGGGGAGTAGACGGTCACTTTTGTTTTTGCGGCAACGTTCCGAAGGCCCTGCCCGGGGCCGTCTCACCAGCGCA
>NC_137500.1:30620000-30640000 GCF_041902795.1 Electrophorus electricus
CAGAGGCAGGGAACGGCAGTTTAGGTTCTGAGGAAGAGGAAAAACTAAACTTTCAAACCTTTCAGAAGTATGTTGGCAGTGAAGGACAACATGCAGCTACACTGCTACATTAGTACATTAGGACATTAAGACATTAAGACATTAGGACATTAAGACATTAGGACATTATGACATTAAGACATTAGGACATTAGGACATTAATACATTAGGACATTAGGACATTAAGACATTAGGACATTAAGACATTAAGACATTAGGACATTTAGGCTGATATATTGAGGACAAGATCCCAACACAACTCCAGTGATTCTATTTAGTTTAAAATTTATAAAATATTTAATACAACGAATAAGCAAATGCGACTCGAGAAACTCTGTATACTGAATATACTGTATGTAAAACAAACAAAAATAATCCTCCATGTTTTATGTTCAGGATTTAACAGATTATTACTTTTGATGTGATCCAGTGATGTTTGTTTTGTCCAAAACTGAGTGTATACTTTTCTACTAAACAAAATTGATGACAGAGGATTTGAGCCATACACCGCTACTGCGCTCAAATCACCGTCTTCATTACAGTGAATACCTTGAACTTCACAGCAGGAGAGTCCCCCCTCCCCCATAGCTCTCAGGGGCTCATGGACTCACTCAAGCTCGGGGCGGACGAGCCAACGTGGGGCTGCGTTTGTTCGGGGGGATTTTTTCCGCCCTGTCATTTTCCGCTCATTTCCTTCAGTTTAATTCTTCCGTCGGATTAGTCACGCGGAGCCCTGACTCCATTACGCCCTTCTGTCAGGCGTCTCTGGAAGTGTGGGCGGGGAGCGTGTTGCGCTTGTACCCACGATGCTCTTCTGCGGCTCCTGACGTACCGGATTGGAGCAGCATCCCTGTTTGCGATGGGCATCCCAGGAAGGAATGATGCTTTGACGCTCCACTTCTCAGGCATGGGAGGGCTGCAATGAGAGAGAGAGAGAGAGAGAGAGAGAGAGAGAGAGAGAGAGAGAGAGAGAGAGAGAGAGAGAGAGAGAGAGAGAGAGAGAGAGAGAGAGAGAGAGAGAGAGAGAGAGAGAGAGAGAGAGAGAGAGAGAGAGAGAGAGAGAGAGAGAGAGAGAGAGAGAGCTTTACTTTCCTAATTTTTAAAGCAATTTCATTGTCATTTAGCTAATTAGTAATACATTAAAGTGTCACTCCACTTTGCTGGGCTCAATTAAATCCCCTGTCTGAGAGGTCAGAGGTCACAGCAAGACCGTGGGGTGAAAACAGGGTAACGTGCTACAATAAAAGGCATCAGCTAAGAGTGACACTCCCAGCTGGCCCACCGCACGTGTGTATGTGTGTGTGTGTGTGTGTGTGTGTGTGTGTGTGTGTGTGTGTGTATATATCATACATTTAGAAATCAGTATGTTTCTAACTACAGGAACTTTCGACTGATAAAAGGTAGTTCCATGAGAAAGACAAACTTTTGCTGATATTGTCAGTGGAAACATTCGCAGAGGGAGCGTCTGATGAGGGAAGCGTCTGATGACGGAACGCCTGATAAGGCACTGAGGTGTTTGATGGGCCTATTACGTGTCTGTCAACAGGCCTGAAGGTCCCACCCACTGACTGTCTGCTGAGTGCCCTGATCGTTGAATCCCCCAGGTGTCTGGGCAGAGGCACTGTCTTCAACATTGGAATGCCAGTCAGAATGAAGGGGTAGTCGAGGGGCGGGGCAAAGGCAGCCAAAATGAGGGGGTAGTCAAGGGGCAGGGCAAAGGTGGCCTGAATGAGGGGGTAGTCGAGGGGCGGGGCAAAAGCAGCCAGAATGAGGGGGTAGTCGAGGGGCGGGGCAAAAGCAGCCAGAATGAGGGGGTAGTCGAGGGGCGGGGCAAAGGCAGCCCTCAAACCCAAGGAGCTATGGAATCCATAGTTCAGTACACACGCACACACACACACAAAAAGCCTGACCTTTGTGATTTTAGGAGTGAGCATATGCCATTGTGCGAGTCCCACTGTGTTTTTGTGTTTAGACGTGTTTTCCATAAAGCCCAGCTGTCACGAGAAAGCCCCAATCTGCACAACAGACTGCCGAGGCTGATTCTTAGATGTGCGTGATAGACAGTTACACAAAGACACGTTTGGCGGGATTGTTTAGTGCCCGTTTTCATCCGTGGCATCCTGGGACGCTGCTGCCAGTTCTTCCCTTTCCTCTTCCCAGCCAGAGTAAAACCGCCAGTCTCGCTGCGGACAGGCGTCCGGAATTCGTTTATGCTAATCACTCTCCAGACGTCAGTTCAGAGCGAGCCTGGATCTCCGCAGGTGAGAGCAATCACACCGCCTCCCTTTATTAAATGCCACTCTGCTCTGTGCTCCCGCATTCCCGCTACCCCGCTGAGCTTCCGGGAGCTGCCGTGCCTGCGCGGGCTGAGCTCAGCCGGGGAAGGGCGGCTGGCAGGTACACCTAGCCGACTGGCTGCGATCTGTGCCAGAGCTCTGAGCTGTTAGCTCATTGCACTCCCGTCTGTGGGAATCTGGGGAGCAGGGGGGCACTGTGGGAAATGTAGTCTGCAGAAACCTGTTGTGGCTACGCATGGTCTCTGCATTAAAACCCATCTGATTATGAACAGGATCCAGTAGGACATTCAGTGCATAAGTTGTGTTCTCGTCTTCAGACGTGTAATCGATCATTTCACTGCAAGAGCAAGTCAGCCCTGCACCACGACACACACATGCAAACACACACACACACATAAATACACAAACACGCACACACAAACACACACACATGCCCACACTTTTGTGCGGGCGGGGTCATAGGCAGGTGTGCTTTATCTGAACAAGCGAGATCACAGTGCAGGGCTGTTATGCAATGCCCAAACTTCCCCTGCTGTGTTCAGCCCTTCCAGAGTTCAGACAGTACCCCAGGTAGCCTTTTCACATTACGTGTAAGAGTGTGTGTGTGTGTGTGTGTGTGTGTGTGTGTGTGTGTGTGTGTGTGTGTGCGTCTATATCTAGGAGAAACAGAGATGGAGCGAGAAGCAAAAAGATAGAAGGTGAACTGATGTGTTGCTCTCGTTCTGTGTAAAAGAGAGAGAGACCCAGCGCAGTTTGGTGTATATGTAGTGTCTGCTGGAGTCTGGAGACCTGGTTGAGGCTGAGGTCTGTCAGCAGGATGGTGGGTGGGTGTTCCATGCAGTTCTCCATATAACCAAAGCCCAGAGGTTTACAAACACATACACTCATACACACGCGGGCTCGAATACACACATACCAAACCACAGAGAACACAGTTTCGGCCAAGCTGTCAGTATTAAGAGGGGGGCTAGTTGGCTCCCAGGGTTCAGAAGGGAAACACACTCGACACCCGCTGTAAGGTCACCGCTCCACCCGGAAGGGACGCTGCACTCAGCAGGAATTTGACGATGATGTCATTAGAAGCGGCGTGAGGAAGCATGGGGGGTGTGCACGCGCTTTATTCTACAGACGAGCAGATGCAGCTCACCAAAGCGGGGACTGAGCTGCCAAATATTGCGCCTTTATTGTTTCTGGTGCTATCGTATTAATCATTAATCTTGTACACACATTCTGTCCTTTTGGTGAGATTTAGTGGACTGCAATAGAGGGTAACCAACAGTCTGGGATAATATTACTGCACTGTCTGAGACCAGGGAGATAGAGCCTGAAGTAATGAGATGGCACAGAGAGAGAGAGAGAGAGAGAGATAAAGAGAGTGAGAGAGATAGCAGGAGAAGCAGGTTAGCTTCCTATTTAACTGAACTCACATCAGAGATGCAGAGACAAGCCTCATCACAGCCAACACAATTTGCGCCCCCCCGCCCCCCTCTTTCAAATCTGTACAAACCTAAACCCGCTGATAAAGACGTCACAAGGACAACACAGATCTATTTATGCGGCATGGGGATGGGTCAGGCATACGTGTTCAGGATCTCCTGATGAGGAGCTGGCCTTATGCACAACCGCAGGAGGTCCTATCAGAGTGATGGGCAACATCTGTGCCCCAGGCGCCAGCGTGGCGTCCACCCGAGACTGCGATGGCCCCGCCGGACCCCTCCTCAGCTCATGCCCAAAATCCTAAAGCACTCATTCAATGGAGGCGGGTGGGCTGGCGTCCCACCTGCCACTGCTGTTCCTCCCCCCTCTGAGGGAGAAGCACAGGTCCATGCTCTCTGGCTAATGGGCAGAATAAAGTGTCAGAACCAGTAAAGCAGCTACAGGGAGCGCAACTGTGCTCACTAAAGATTCTCTGTTTTTTCTCTCTCTCTCGCTCAGCCTTCCTCCATCCTCGTCTCTGTCAGAGTTTTGTCTTGATAGAGCAAGCCCCGCCCCTTTCTCTCTCTCTCTCTCTCTCTCTCTCTCTCTCTCTCTCTCTCTCTGGGTCTATTCATTACACTGTGCACCAGATGGACTGACTGGTAAGCCTGAGATTTATTCGTTGTGACTTGTTTTTCATTAGAGCCTAATTTGACGTCAGGAAGCATAACTGCTGAGAGCCAAGGGGTATATAACAATTACGGCATACACAGGTTACTTCCTTAGATGCTTTACTCAAGTGTGTGCGTGTGCGTACATGTGTGGTCGGAACAAGGAAAGTGCTCATCTGGTACCACTCTTGGCCAGTATGAAGAATTTGTAGTGAAAAAAATATTCTGAGCAATATTATCTTTTCTTTCTTTCTTTCTTTCTTTCTTTCTTTCTTTCTTTCTTTCAGTCATGTGCAAACAACTAAATCACAGTAAATATATTTGCCAGGTTAAAATTCTACGATGTCAAGGTCAAAGTCAAGGTCAAGTTTATTTCCATAGCGCGTTATACAACACAAGTTGTCACAAAGCAGCTTTACAAATGTACGCGTCCATATGCCTAATGATCCCTAATGAGATCCCTAAACGAGGGCGATGGAGGCAAGGAAAAGCTCCCCAGATGAGGATTAGGAAGAGACCTTGGGGGGATCAACTCAAGGCCCCCATTACATGAACAGTCCATAACAGTCCGTACAAGAGCCAACGATTAGCATGTGACTAAAAGAGAGAAGACTGAGAGTGACCCCTGAAGGCTCTCTGATCATCGTCCAGATCATCGGCACAACCCTGAATGGACACTTGGTGGCTGGACGACAGCATCAACATCCCAGATTAGCTCTACAACCAGGAGCTCCAAGCTTTGCCCCTTTATACGCAGAAGGCTCACTAAAACCTTGAGTAAATAAGAAAGTCTTAAGCCTAGATTTGAAAACTGGGAGTGTGTCTGAGTCTCGGATTGAAGCTTTAAGGTTGTTCCCTGACTGAAGGGCTTTATAGGAGAAGGCTCTAGCCTCGGCTGTAGTCTTACTAATTTTAGGGACTATGAGAAGCCCTGCATTTTAAGAGTGCTGTAGTAAAGGTGGGTTATGGTATGCAGTGAGAGGCCAGATCATTGAGTGCTTTATATGGCAACAGAAAAATGTTCAAATTGATCCAATATTTAACTGGGAGCCAGTGAAGAGCTAAAAGAATGGAAGGAATGTGGTCAGATTTTTTGGAATTTATTACGTTGTCTTGATAGGAACAGTTCCACCTTTATAAAGCCAACTATTCGAACCCACACGTGTGTCGTTGGCCTTGTAACCGGTGGGGGGTGGGGTCTCTGTTGGTCTGTTTGCAAGCCCCTTACGGGAGTAGAAGTGGGTTTAGCCTGTTCAACGCTGAGCTCCACAGACTGCTGCTCTGGTGTCATGCTCCATGTTTCTCTGGCCCGCACAGGGTCAGCACAGGGTCAGTGCACGTCTGCAGACTGGGTGATGATAATCTTCGGGGCATTAGCATCCCTTGTGATGCGCTGACAGGGGTCAAGCTGTCACCACGGGACACGCCGCAACCATATTATGTCCAGCTCACATTTTAATGATATGCTGCTTTGCTTATGTGGCAAAGGTTAATTGTTTTGTTGTTGTTGTTGTTTTAAAGAGAGAGAAATATTTAGTACATCTGAGAAACACAGCCAGCTCCCGAGACAGTGCTGGTGGCCCGCTGACGTGGTTGGGCCTGTTTCAGGGTCGCCGGCCCTTTAACGGTCGATAGCAGTGGCTTGTCCCTCTCAGCGAGAAGGGCAGTACGTAGTAGATCCGGAACAAGTGTGACATATGTTTGGAGTTTCTGCTTGTATCTCGGGCAGTGCATCAATCACTGAGAACCGACAATGTGTGTGGGTCCAAGGAGAGAGAGAGAGAGAAGAGCAAGGGAGAGACAGAGAGAATGAAAGAAAGAGAGAGAGAGAGAAGTACAGAGAGGTGGACGAGATGCAGAGAGAAAGACGAGAGAGGGAGAGAGAAAGAAGCAGAGAAAGAGGTAGAGAGAGGTAGAAGAGTGAGATGCAGATGAGAGGTAGCGAGAGGTAGAGAGAGAGAGAGAGGTAGAGTGAGAGGTAGAGAGAGAGAGAGGTAAAGTGAGAGGTAGAGAGAGAGAGGTAGAGTGAGAGGTAGAGAGAGAGAGAGGTAAAGTGAGAGGTAGAGTGAGAGGTAGAGAGAGAGAGAGGTTGAATGAGAGGAGAGAGAGAGGTAGAGTGAGAGGTAGAGAGAGAGGTAGAGAGAGGTAGAAGAGTGAGAGATGCAGATGAGAGGTAGATGAGAGGTAGAGAGAGGCAGATGAGAGAGGTAGAGAGAGAGGTAGAGAGAGAGAGGTAAAGTGAGAGGTAGAGAGAGGTAGAGAGAGGTAGAAGAGTGAGAGATGCAGATGAGAGGTAGATGAGAGAGGTAGAGAGAGGTAGATGAGAGAGGTAAAGTGAGAGGTAGAGAGAGAATATAATGGAAACATGTAGCAGATGGGTCCAGTGCCACAAATGGATGGTCTAATTTCCCATGGTTCCTGGTACATAGGTAATTTCCCATGGTTCCTGGTACACAGGTAATTTCCCATGGTTCCTGGTACACAGGTAGTTTATTGAAATGAAAAGGCCGACCTCCCCCTCAACAAACCAGTTAGCAATTCGGGGCTTCCACCAGCGCCGCCGTCCCACCAGGTGGGAGGGATGCAGGAAGGGAGCGGGAGAAAGAGGAGATTGGGAACACGGGAGGAGCAGGTGCAGAACTGTGCCGGGGAAATGCCCCACCCGCCGCTCCACTGCAGTTCGCTAAAACTCCCACCACTTCACAGCTCCATTCAGGAGCACCTCAAAGACACTGGTGCGGCAGCTTCGCTGATCTGAGATCAGCAGGGGAAATCTAAGATGAGCTAGCAGCGGCCGCGTGTGGAAGACGGGTACAGGGGCTATTACGGGGTGGGGGGGGGGTATCTTAATAAGCTGTCTGTGTGATGATCTTTCCTTGAATTGCCCTGCATAAACACGTGCCAAATTGCCTCGCAGAGAATGGGAAAGCCAAACCTAATACAAGAAAAAAAACAATGTTTAAGGAAACAATCACAAAAAATATATATAATTCCAATCTCACAGAAAACAATTACACAGCAGACGTTTATTTTATATATCCCCGAACTGCCTGACAAGAGTTTAATGAAGATATATGTGTTTGCCCTTTGTTACAGAGCACTAAATGTCCAGTGTGCTAACCAAACCCACTCCACCTAATTTCCCAGCACAACATCCTCAGCGACATGTGCAACAGGATCTATACGATCTCAGAGGAAATCTGACAACAATAAGGACCAAAATGTGATCCATGTTATAAATCGACTATATTCAAGATTGTGACCTCTTCCAAACTGACATTTGAACAAAATGCAGTGGGGAATCGTTGGGAACGTTACCCGGAAGATTTGTCTTTGCTTCCACTTTGCCTGAAAGCAGAGAGCAAGGCGCCATTTTAAACGCTTGCCTGTGTGTTTACTTTTTATTGACTCTTTCAGCCCCCCCCCATTGTCTGAGTGGCATGGGCCTCCTTCGGTAGGGGGGGTCCGCAGGCCCACCCAACACACGGGCAGGGTCCTCCCACCTGCACCTCGGCACGCCCCGTCATCCCCCAGGCCCTGGTGCACACAGGCGTCCGTCCTGACCCAAGATGAGGGTGCGCCTCGATTTTGAAGCTGTGCTTTAGGGTAACGGACGATTCTGTCTCGTGGTCCCACTCAGCGAAGGCAGAGAGAGTTACAGCATTGTAAGGACAAAGAAGCAATATTCAAATATGTATTATAAATATTTCTATATCCATTTAGCCCGTTGTTAGAGTAATTATCAATATGCCTTTTCTTTTTTATCCCATTCTCTGTGGACGTCCGTCAGCGGAGTCATTGTTAGTAAGTTATCTTCAGTCATCTGCTGTTCATCAATAGATTCCTTAAAAGCTTACAAACGTACCTCATTTATAAAAAAAAAAGTTGATGGTCAAGGCTACAAGGAGGAAATTATTCCTTCCAATTAATTCACAAGGCAAAGAAAGCAAGCATGTGGAAGTGTAGGAAGCGTCCAAGGAAGTTCCCGAACTCTTCCGACTATTGGCAGGACAACGAAATGACATCTCGAATGAACATTTAGCTCGTATCAGGTAGTCAGGTGAAGCGTTCACGCTACGTAATCCTATTCTATGTCTTCTTTAGGGATTCAGAATGGACTTACCACCTGCATGCTCTGTCATCATCTGCCCGTGGCTCAAACGTGCCAAGTGACAGGACCTGCAGTTGGTGTGTCGCCAAACTCAGCACAGGGCCCCGCGTTAGGCCTAGTCTACATGGCAGGCCATACGAGGACGCTTCACAACTTCCGTTGTGCACGAGGGCCTTGTTCACGCGGTACAAACATTTGTTCTGTGAGCGGTACCGGCATTACGTTTAACATACATGCTTCGGAGGTGCTTTCGAGTGGCAGGTACATGACAGCTGTATTTGTGTGTTTTGTCTCTAAGCGGTTTTGAATCCGCAGGCATGTTGTCATCGCCTCTGGGGATCGGGTATAATACCCTGCAAATGCAACCTCACAATCTTCATCAAGTTGCCAACTCTCCTGCCTAATTTATATATTATATTACAATTGGAATTTGTTCTCTCCTTTAATAAGAGTATAGATTACGGCCTCGGCCCAATTCCGGTGCGTATCCTTCCGTGATTGCATCGGCTGTGTGTTTGTATATCCTTTTAAATGTCAGCGGCGGACTATTTACAGTTCTCTGTTCGGCATTAAAACAAATTATAATCGATCCGCCGCGTCGCGGAACAGCCTGGGCATTCACAAATTAAACCGCCAGCCGGGGAAATGAGCGACTCCTCGGCAGAGCTCGGAATAACCGCCGCGGTGACATGTCGAGGCACGCGTGCGTGTGTGAGCCTAATATTCGCCGTCATTGCGTCGTTGCGTCGCTGCCCGTTTCCGCCGGTGAAGGCGGCGAGGGACGCGCGCAATCACTTGTTCATTAAGGTGCCTGTGGAGCCCTCCGCCGATCTACCGCGGTGTCTCTCGTACGTATTAAAGCAGCGCCGAGCGGGCCTTTAGCGGGCCCCGCCATGTCGAACAGAATATATTAGCCTGCTTTGTGGCGGAGTAGCAAATGGTAACCTGCCGATTTGGGGGAGCTCTAACTGCACTAATCTAAACATTGGTTTGGGGAAAATATCTCATATGCCTAAATATGCTGGAAATAACAGATAAAAAGGTCCTAATTATTATTTATTTCTCTCACATTTGGGGGAATATATGTGTGTATATATATTGCACAAAGGGTTAGACAGGAATTAATAATAATTTCAGTGTGTGCATGTTTCACCCTTTCAGTGGGTTTTCTCCACACAGGGACCTTCTACTAGTCCTGGGGTTGTAGTTTGCAGTATTTGTGCCTAAGGTCGCCAGCGGGACAGCCGTGGTGTCAACCTTTCACGTTCATCCTATTTTTCCTACTTTCTGTCCCTGGAATTTTCTTCTCATATTCCTTTCTGTTTGGACGTTCCCGTTGTTTGGGACTGCCACCTCATCACTGCTGTTCTGCATCTTGTGTGCTATCACAGATGTTGGGTTATTTCGGTACCACTGGTTCACTTGTCTGGTTCTGGGAATGTTGCCTCCTCTCAGCTTTACTGTCCTGTCCCTGTAAAGTAGTGGTTATGACAACTGACCTTTGATCCCAGGATCAGGTGAATTCCTTGACTTCATTCGAACCAAATATATGTATATGATATTCCCCCCCCAAAATATGTGAGAGTACAGCAGGTGTGTGGGTGTGTGTTTTTGTCTGTGTCACAAGGCATCGTGGGTTACTGTAAGGGTGTAAGGAGACACACAGAGTTATAAACTGTCATTATTCATACGGCGACGAACTTGGTGTTGGGGGTGGATGGTGGCAGCGGAGAAAATATGAGAAATGGAGGCGCGTCTGGAAAATGGGGAATTTTTCAGAGCGTGGGAGGAGGAAGAGGGTAACTTCAGAGAGAGAAAGAAAAGGAGAGAAGGAACGGGTACGGGCTAGGCCCCGATGTGCCGAGTAAGATGGACGAGGGGGGAGTTTGCGGAGACGCAGAGGCCGTCAGGACAGCTGTGTGGCGAGGGATCGCTGACACTGCTCCCGCTGGTCCTGCTTTAAGCACAGTGGTGCTAACTCAAATGCTCCCTGTTGCATGGTGGCATTGGGGGAAAACTACACGTACGTGGCTTGCTCCAGCTCTCTGGATCACCACCGAGGTCGCTAGGAAATGGGTGGGCGTGTACAGCCAGCGCGTTTCCTGCGCGGTTTGTTACCTGGCCCGAGCTCGTGCCGTTCATCCTAACCTCGTTGCACCCGCGTGGTTTGAGAGGCTTGTTTCAGCACTCCCTGCCTCCTCTGTGCACAGGTGCCCTTCACCTGAATCGCCCCCACAAGTGCAGCTCCGCCTCCAGCCCCACCCCCTCCCCGCCCTCGGTTCCTCTCAGCTGAGGAATCTCTCTCTCTCTCTCTCTCTCTCTCTCTCTCTCTCTCTCTCTCTCTCTCTCTGACTCTCTGCTGTGTGGGCTTAGGCAATTCTGGAGGAAAAATTAGCCAAAGAGGTCCATCCCTCCTGCTGGAGCAGAGTGGGCGGGGCCAACAGGGAATTGATGGCACCTGTTTGCGATGAGATTAAGATTCATAGGGGAAGGTTGAGAGGGAAGAGGTGTTGGGGAGCACAGAGAGCTCGTGGGCTTGCAGCATGAAGGATACGCCATATGAAAGACCACACACACACACACACAGACTGTAATTAATGACAGGGACTCTGTTACTGGAAATGTGCTGTAAAAGCTTATCAGGAAAAGTTTTAGTTACACATCGACAAGCCTGAGCAGAGAGAACAGACGTAGAGAGATGCTACACTCAGAGAGAGAGAGAGAGAGAGAGAAGGAGTGTAATAGCTCTGAGCATGAGAAGAGAATCGAAGAAGCTACAGAAGGAAAACGAGAGGCTTTGTAATCAGTTCTCCATCTATGGCCTGCAGTGTGTTTAATGCCTGTGCGTTTACTCCGTCTCTTGTTGTCAACACCCCGATGACCTTGATGACCTTGAGCAAAAGAAGCGGGAAGACTACAGTACAGTAGCTACCTCAGGTTTGATGAAGAGTGCGATTACAGCATATGGGCGCCTGTGTGTGGACAGTGCAGAGTGTAAACTCTATATATTTTCTTATTTATTTATTTTTTCCAATTACCACATGACATGGATTTATGACCATGCACCGGGGGGGGTTGTGCTTTTGGCCTCCGTGGATGATGGGGATGAAGTGCGCCGTGTCAGCATGCGGGCAGGTTCCCGCACTGCCGTTGGAGGTACAGCGGGGTGTGCTGAGCCTCTGCTGTCCTCACAGCCTGCGCGACGCTCCAAGCATTCTTCTGGAGGCTCCGGGCAGGCGCTCCTATAGAGGAGCTCTGTCCCTTCTCCTCGTCCTCCTCCTCCTCCTCATCCGTCTCCTCTGACCAGCTGGCTGGTTTTAGCACAAGAGGACGAGATCTCCCAGTTGCCTGAAGTGGGAGCGCCGTAGGGCTCTAAGCCCGCCCACTGCCCCAGAGAGTGGGCTTACCCTGCCAAACGGATCAAGTCAGCTAATCCTCCCCCGAATCCCCCCTCCCCCTCGGAGCTTGCCGTGGAGGGGCATAGCAGGGGTGGGCGTCACGTACCGTTGCTGATTCCGAGCTCCTGGCTAGTGCGCCATGGCCGCGATTTGAGATACGGGCTGGGGAGTCTTGACGCGAGAGCTCATGGCCCGTTGCGATTGGTTGGTGCCTTGACGTCGCCGGAACGCACGAGTGTGCAGGAGCGTTTCATCCTCCCTGTGTTTGTGAACTTCCTACAGAGGTCCGATTGGCTAGTGGCTAATAAAATGACCACATGCAGAGTCTGTTGTAACAAGGAATACTTTCCTGGAAAGACCGGGGCCTGTAAGTTTCATCCCAGTCTTCCCTTGTCCCGCACTGACTGGGTTCCCCGAGGGGTCCATGATGTTTGCCACTATGGTGAATGATTCAGTGCGCACGCGTGAGCCCATCTAGGGTGAGCCCAATGCGTGTGTGTTCAGTTGTTCTGCACTTGCCTCCGGCGCACCGTAGCTCCAGATGGCAAGCCCTGACACGTGCTGATGCGTCTTTTTGCCTTCACGGTCGTCGTGTGCGGCACACGGGCGTCCGTGCGCACGTGTCGTGTTCAGAAACCAGCCGCACGGGCTGCAGTAGAAATGATCTCCAGTAAAGCGGAAGGGAAAGCTGTGCATGAAGGAACGCACATGTCAGCTACTTCTGGACTGGCCTACAGTAGCTTAGCCATCAGCTACGTTATTACACTGCAGTAGTAAGATGAATTTTCCCACTTTTTCTGTGCTTATGTTCGCAATAGAAATCTCTCTCTCTCTCTCTCTCTCGCTCTCTCTCTCTTCCTCTTCCTCTCCTGTCACATAATGACACATGATAATGCAAAGTAATTTCAATGACACCTTTTATTGACATAGAGTACCTGAAAAAAAATCCGAAATGTCATGTCTAATTATTGAAAGTAGAAGGGGCCTCTGTTTTCCCAACATAATAGTAGGAGAAGGATTTAGCAGCCTAAACGCAGGCAGACTCTCTACTTCCCATCTCCCCTCTTGTCCATCTGTAAATTTGTCCCAGGTCTTCTAAGATGAACCCAAGAATCATTCCCTTCAGGTTCCTTTAAGTAGTTTCATGGCGATCTTTTTTTTTCCCGGAACATTCTTGCCCTAGGCAGAGAGGTGTGTTTGTGGTCTGGGATTGAGGCATCGTGGGATGATGGGTAATGTTAGGATCTCGGTATGTGTGACCATCACATATCATTAACCATCGCATATTTAAAGTTCTATACAAATAAACTTGCCTTAGCTTGTGTGTGTCCCCAGCACATCCACAGACACTCGTAGTCCAACGTCAGCCGCGTAGCCATAGGCCGACGAACTCAAAGTGAAGCCCAAATGCTCTCATCTCCTCCGACCATGACAAACGGCGAAAGCTGGCCGGCGCTGGTGACCAGCTGACCTAAGCATATGTTTGCCTGTATGTCTGCACCAACATCCTCCGCCATATGGACCATGCTTGGCGTTGGCGGTGGTGGCGGAGAGAGGGGAGGGATTTCAGAGGACATGGCGCTCGCGCCATAGCATCACCGTCCATGGTGTAATCTGTTATTATTACTGTTAATTTCCTGTGCAGAGGACTGTAAATCACTGGAGATGTTCCGGCAATCTGGGCACACTTGTTCTGGCGAGCATTTGAAACAAATACCACTGGGTCGGTGTTCCTGGAACGTTCCTTTCTCGTTTCTTTTAGGCACTCCAACTCTCTAAACGTCTGGCTGGTTGTCCTGCTCGCATGCTGTTTACTTGAGGAACTGACATTTCAGGACTTTATTTAAATGGGAGAGTCACTAGCTATTAGCGTGACCTTTTCCGCTGTCACTACCGAAGCAGGAAACTTCCATCTCCACGGTCCAGGTTCATTGGCTCTATCTCTCACTGTCTCTCTTCCTCTCTCCCTCTTTCGCTCCTTAAAGGAGCAGGGCGGGCGTACTCCGTGCTAAGGTATGTGGGACATACGGGGCACTAGGCTCTAGATCTCTAGATCCCAGAGCTGTCCCCTACTGTCCTGGTGATGATGCAACACTTCATTTGCTCACGTCAGCCTTGACCAACACAGACCAGGAATAGGGGCTGGAATTAGAGGATAACAGCACAGTGGGGTGTGTGGGGTGTGAGAGGAGCTTCTCGGATCAAACTGACACAGCCGACAGTGATGCGAATTCGGGAGCCTTTTTCTATGTGCTCACACCAAGAAGAAAAAGTGCTCCGCTCAGCCAACGGAAAACCGACTATGTCGGACAGGCGTTTTCCCATCTCACGCGGTATCCCGAGCATTCCCCATGGGATGATAAATCGCTGTTTGCTGTAGCTCCCAGAACCTAAAACGATTTCAGAAAAAAAAAAACCTGTATTATACCTCAGATACAATTCACATTTCCATCTGTGAGTTTAGCGCAGACGGAGGCCTTTTAGGCTAGCATGCTGAAGTGTCCCCATGACGTTCCTCTGGGTCTCTCCTCTGCTTTGCATTTTTATCACCCAGCGCCTCCGAGTTAAGGATGAGTTTCAGAATTCTAATGCTCGTTCGCTGCTGAAGAGACACAACAGCCAAAACCGGAATCAACGCTGATGTTTTGTAGCCGCTGTAATCCCACGTCGGCAGAGTTACCGGCGTGCCCATTGGCTTTGTCCGGGGCTTCGTCGGGATGCTTTGTCCTGACGGAGAAACGCAGGATTGTGCAGAGAAAATCTCCTTTCCATTAATGAAGTGATTAATGCTTTAATGTGTATGGAAAGCTCCTCTTTGTCTTATAAGAGATCTCTCTCTCTCTCTCTCTCTCTCTCTCTCTCTCTCTCTCTCTCTCTCTCTCTCTGCTTTTTCCCTTTCTTTCCTTCTTTTTACCTGAGGCTCATAAACTTCTCATTAATTAAATGTAATAAAAAAAATTCTGATTCATTGCCTCAATCTACCATTTCTGAAATGAAATACCTCAAGAACAAAAATTAAAAATAAATTCAAGCCCCCAGCACATGCGGGGCAAAATAAAGCAGCCTGAATGAAGCCATCTGCGCCTCTCGTCTGTGTGGCTGGCGGAGGACGTGCGCGGGCCGTCGCCAGGGAGATGGTTCTTCACCCTTCTGTGGCGTTTCCGCCTGTTTGGGTCAGAAACCCGACGCAGGCCCAGTGCTCGCGTTTGGGGAGGTAGCCGCTTGCAGCTAACGCTTGAACGCCACACTTGGGGCAGACGGTGACCGTATGCCCCGTTGTGCTGGTGTGTTGGCTTGTGTGTCCTGTGCAAAAAGAGTACTACAGTACAGACAGTCAGTTCAGGCCGTAGTGAAAGTATAGGATGTTTAGGCAAAGTACTAGGTAATGTAACTGGAAAATGGAAGTCCCACCTTCTGAAATGTACTTGGCATGAAATATTAAAATACTTGTGCTAACAGTTGCAGGGAAACTTGCAGTGAAAGAATCAATGTAGTTTCTTTACATTTGTGGGTGAATTTACTGGTTACACTGTAATCAGTGACTGTATGTTTCTAACTGACTCGGCTCATTGTAATATTCTGATTTTTGTAATAACCTCACGTGTGATCAACATACATTCATGAAAAAATGCACAAACCAGTAACGCATCACCTGTTCATGATTAGAGCAATGAGGGGAAATGTGTGAGAGGCACAACCATGACTGCCGCACATGTGAGATGAGAGAGGAGGCAGTAGTGGCAACAGTGAGGAGGGTGATGACGGTGAGGATGGTGATGACGGTGGCAACAGTGATGATGGTGATGATGGTGGCAACAGTGATGATGGTGATGATGGTGGCAACAGTGAGGAGGGTGATGACGGTGACAACAGTGAGGAGGGTGATGACGGTGAGGATGGTGATGACGGTGGCAACAGTGATGATGGTGATGATGGTGGCAACAGTGATGATGGTGATGATGGTGGCAACAGTGAGGAGGGTGATGACGGTGACAACAGTGAGGAGGGTGAGGATGGTGATGACGGTGGCAACAGTGAGGAGGGTGATGACGGTGGCAACAGTGATGAGGGTGAGGATGGTGATGACGGTGGCAACAGTGAGGATGGTGATGACGGTGACAACAGTGAGGAGGGTGATGACGGTGAGGATGGTGATGACGGTGACAACAGTGAGGATGGTGATGACGGTGACAACAGTGAGGAGGGTGATGACGGTGGCAACAGTGATGAGGGTGAGGATGGTGATGACGGTGGCAACAGTGAGGAGGGTGATGACGGTGGCAACAGTGATGAGGGTGAGGATGGTGATGACGGTGGCAACAGTGAGGAGGGTGATGACGGTGATGACAGTGACAACAGTGAGGAGGGTGATGACGGTGGCAACAGTGATGAGGGTGAGGATGGTGATGACGGTGGCAACAGTGATGAGGGTGAGGATGGTGATGACGGTGGCAACAGTGAGGAGGATGGTGATGATGGTGAGGAGGGTGATGACAGTGGCAACAGTGATGAGGATGTGATGATGGTGAGGATGGTGATGACAGTGGAAACAGTGATGAGGATGGTGATGATGGTGAGGATGGTGATGACAGTGACGACAGTGATGAGGATGGTGATGATGGTGAGGATGGTGAGGATGGTGATGACAGTGGAAACAGTGATGAGGATGGTGATGACGGTGAGGATGGTGATAATGGTGATATGGCGGTGATGAGATGGCAACAATCGTGAGAGTGATGATGGTGATGACAGTGGCAACAGTGATGACAGTGACGTGTGCATGGGGTGTGACAACCATGAAGTCCAATCTGACAGCTCTCATTTAGGCCTCAAGACTACGTGTTAGTTACATATGAAAAGTGAAAGTGGTTCAAATCAGATTTGAAAATATCACAGTACTGGTGTCACTGTGTAGATTTGGTTCTACCAATGCCATATTCCTCCTGACACACACGCTAGCCTGGCGCGTGTCGAAAACCTACTGCTGTCACGGTTTTTCAGTCCTTAAATGTATAGTGAGACTAGGGTGAACTCGATCTTCTGTCACCTTTGTAGCACAAATATATATATATATATAAATTTAAAAACTGGCCAATTTTTAAACACGCTGTCATTGTTTTCATGCATTTTCAAATATGTCTTTAAAAAACAAGACAACAAAACTCCGCAGAATAACTGTAAAGCAAAGAAAACGCCTCGTCACAGCGGATAGAAACGGCTTGCATAAGCGATATTCCCGGTAACTTCAGCACCTACGGTAACGCGCGTGGCAACAATCGCGAAATCGGTAATTAGTCCGCAGTTGCTACCTGCGAGCGCAGAGAGCGAACTCGCGCTCCAGTGCAATAGCGGGTGTCGCAGTAATGAGGAGACGCCTGAAGACTTCCTCACTGTACCGTCTCTCCACAGTGCAAGTTTGGGGGGAAAAAGCTCAAATGAAGTTGGTTGTCTCTGGTTAAAGCACTTCAGCGAAAAGCAGACGCCCGTCCAAGCTGCGCCGGGACTGGCATGGCCAGCAGGAGAGGAAACGCGCGCGGCACAAAAGCCGGCCCACGCTGATAACCGCGCTTTGCTCTTTTTCTTTATAGCGGTTGTTAAATTATTGAGTCAAAGAATGAGTTTTATTATTGGATAAAAGAGTTTTTGTGGCATACGTTATTCTGTCCAACAAGCTGACGTTTACGAGTGCGCGTGGGCGGTGGAAATGTAAAAAAAAAAAAAAATAATAATATTTTTTTTTTAAAAAAAGGGTGAACAAAAGCGTCAAAGCGTAGCTCGTTGTCATGGCAACGGCGGTGAAAAACGGGGCCTTCATCGGCGGCAGCGCTAGTATAAAGGCCCTCCACAATTCCTGTGTAATATCAGCGCCGGAGCCTCCGGGGTGTCATCACCGAAGCGTCACGCTAATGCACGCCTTGGTCGCACCCGCGCTGTGTGGAGGTTTAAGACTCCGCCGTGGCGGCCCGTAATCTGATCAGGGGTCAGGGGCTGTGTCTGCAACAGCTTCCGGTTCTGTTTCCAAAGAGACGCGTCCCTTCAGGCAAGGCTCTTTTGCCGTTTCTGATCTTTTTTTTTTTTTTTTTTTTTAATTGATTCTCCCACTTTGCTGAATAATGAAAATCCTGGGTCCGGGACGGAAGCCGCCGTGAGTTTCTTCGGAGTTATTGGAGCTCTTTCTCTTCAGGGAGAGGGAGTGACGGAGAAAGAGAGGACGAAATGTTCCAGAAAGGGGTGAAGTGAGAGAACAGAGGGAAGCAGAGAGAGTGAGGGATGAAGCGAGAGAGACACAGAGGGAGAGAGAGAGAGAGCACTGCTGGCATAAACAAACACTCACTTGGAGGGAAACAGCCGACGTGTTGCCGGGATGACGTTCCACGGACGGCTACAGCATGGCGTGCCATGGGTCAGTAGGGGATGGGTGTCAGCACTGGCACCCTGCCAATGTCCGCAGCGTCTGTAGGGGTCCCCTCACCGCTCCGAGGCCGTCTCGGACCACGACCGGCGCCGAGTCCCTCTCAAAGATCGGAGGACTGCAGCGACGTTTCACCGTGATGCAACAGGAACAGCGTCATGACTGACATTATGTGCCCGCTGACATGCTCACAAACAGGCGCACCAGCTAGGCTGGTGTTTGGCAGTGCCAGGGATTCTTAACCAATGTGAGCTTTTACTGCCATGTCTCATTTACAGGGACCCTCTGTCTCTCTCGCTCTCTCTCTCTTTCTGTTCCTGAGCTGAGCTAGTGTTAGCAGGCAGAGCTGGCTGCCCTAGGCTGTTATGACAACAGCTCATTGGGGCATGAGACAGTGTGCATGCGTGTGTGTGTGTTTGTGTTTGTCTGTGTACATATATGCATACGTATGTGTGCGTATGTATAAGTGTATGTACGGGCGTGTGTGTGTGTGTGTGTGTGTGTGCATGCGTGTACGTAAGGAGTGTCCTATGCGGCTGGCCGGCTCCCGTTGGATGGTGGCAGCAGATACTGCAGATGGCACATGTCTTTAAGTGCCACAAAGTGTTTGATGGGTGGAAATAGCTGTTTAATTACCAGCCAGGATGGCTCCCTGGATGTGGGCCTGTAGGGTGAACTCGCCTTCAAAATGTATGCAAACACTTGAGAGAATAGCGCCCCCTGTGTCGGAGTCTGCGCACTTTTGAACTGCGCCTCCCTATCTACAGTGACTTTTTTCTCTCAGCATGTATTCCCTTTCTCCCTCTCTCTCTCTCTCTCTCTCTCTCTCTCTCTTTCTCCCTCTCATTCTCTCTCTCATTCTCTCTCTCTCTCTCAACCGTCTCTTTCCTCGGGTTTCCAGTCGAATTAAATTCCGTTTCCGGTTGAGAAACCTCACAGACTATTTCTGCGCGACAGCTCTCTCGTGATCAGTCACCTTCCTCCTCTTCCTCCTCTTCCTCCTCCCCTCCTCCCCTCCTCCCCTCTGCAGTGTGCACGGGTACAGAGAACAAGCTGAGCACCCTGTCAGACCTGGAGCAGCAGTACCGCACCCTGCGCAAGTACTACGAGAGCTGCGAGGTGGTGATGGGCAACCTGGAGATCACCAGCATCGACCGCAGCCGTGACCTCTCCTTCCTCCGGGTAGGCACTCCGTCCCGCCGTCCGCCTCCCCGCCCGCGCCCGCAGGGCTCCTCCCGGTCCCGGTCCCGCGTCCGCGGCGGTAGTCCTGTTCGCCAAGCAGCAGGCGCGGAAGGGTTGACGAGACGCGGAGAGAAGCGTATCCACGGCAGTCAGCTCCACGCCTGTCTGGCCGTGAGACGAGCGAGACAGAAAGAGAGACAGAGCCGGGGCGCGCTCGGAGATAATTTGGCGTTTGACCTTGCCGGTCTCACGTCCACCCCTTTAGCTCTCCTGTCAGCTCACGTCAGGGTGAGGGGTGAGGGGTGGGTGGGATGAGTTGAAGTAATGGGGCGCAGTGGAGGATCAGGGACCTTGCCTTCCGCAAACGGCCACGCAAGAAAGGAACGGCCAGGGGTCCGCCTCGCGTCTGGTCACGGCTGGCCGTGCCCGCCCCCTCGGATCGATTGGTTTTGCGGGTTTTTTGCCGAAGGTGGG
>NC_137500.1:30645000-30670000 GCF_041902795.1 Electrophorus electricus
TGAAAAGGGACATAAATAGTGTAGAGGGGGCTTGGGGGGCTTTCAGAGAGAGAGAGAGAGAGAGAGAGACAGACAGAGGTGGGGGCCAGGGGAGAAAGACAGACAGACAGAGAGAGACAGATAATGAGGGAAAGAGAGAGACAGAGAGAGAGAAAGACGAGAGACGGAGAAAAGAGAAAGAGACAAACAACATGCCATAAACCAAGGAAATGATGAAAATAGTCAGACAGAGCCACATGGACTAGGGACCTAATTACACACACACACACACACTCACACATACACACTCACACACACACACACACACACACACACACACACTCACACACACACGCATACACACTCACGCACACACACACTCACTCACGCTCACGCACACACACACACACACACACACACTCACACACACTCACACACACACTCACACTCATGCACACACACACACACACACACACACACACACTCACACACACATACACACACACACACACACACACACACACTCACACACACATACACACACACACACATATGTGTCACACACACGTGTGACTGACACAGTCAGTCACGTGGTCTTACCCCTGTGTGTGTGTAGTGTAGTGTAGTGTCAGTCACACAGTCCTACTCCAGTGTGTGTGTGTAAGTGGAGTGTGGTGTGTGTGTGTGTGTGTGTGTGTGGTGTGGTGTGTGTGTGTGTGGTGTGGTGTCAGTCACACAGTCCTACTCCTGTGTTTGTGTGTGTGTGTGTGTGTGTGTGTGTGTGTGTGTGTGTGTAGTGTGTGTGTGTCCTACCCCAGGTGGCACTGTGGCACTTTGAGCCCCACTAACAATAATGGCATCCGGCTCTTTCACACAAACACTGCTTTTAGGAGCCAGTGGAAGTGGATGAAAAGGGAAAAGGGTGTGTGTGTGTGTGTGTGTGTGTGTGTTTGGAAGGAGAATAATGTGCAAACAGCGTTACTACGGATAACTGGAATCAGACCATAGCAGCTGCATCTAAATGCATAGGACTCTTGGTGATGTTTTTCCCCTGAGAGGGTAACTCCGTGTGTGTGAGAGAGAGGTTTAAAGACCTTTTTTGCAGTTGGAGTGACTGACAGATACATTTCCCCACACTCCTCATCCAGTTCTTCAACAGAACCCGTCTCCTTCTGTCACTCTGCCCCGTGTAGCTCAGTATAGTGGGAACATGGATCAGGACCTGGGTTCAACCCAAACCCCACCTCCACTCCACCAACCCCAGCCCTCCATCCCAGCCCCTCACTCCACCTAACCGCCTGCGCAGCTCCACCCTCAATCCAGTAGAGGGCCCGACCCGCGGGGCAACATGGTGACTGTCCCGCCGAGAGTGCGTGGTGGGCAGGGCCTGTTCTGACCCAGCCTTTCAGCATATGGAAAAGGTCCAGGCCCCAGGCAGGACCCTCACGGATCCCACGCGGCTCTCGCTGACGATGCTCCGGGACCCAACTGGCATCTTCGTTAAAGTCTAATGCATCGGTCCTGCGCTGTCTCGGTGCACCCAGACAGAGGTCTGCCATGTCCTAGCAACAAGGCAGACAGACGGCTGGCCGCACAGTCATGTGACCTGATGTGGATTTGTTTGTTTCACTTTACTGGTCAGCTTTTTGTAAGTGACAGCTTATTCTGAAAGAGAAAACACTCACCACACTGTACACTTTGTCTGCAGAGGTTGCCTTCCACAGCTATACCCAAACCTTAAACCGCGTCAAAAAACGCCATTCCTCTAGATTTTTCCATTTACTATGGCTCGGTACTGATGACGGGTGACGTTCATTTATAAAGAGCCCACATCCTCCTCTTTGCCATCCAATCAGATCACTCAGGTGGAAGCCTTAAGGAAATTCTGGGACTCGGAGCCCAGAGCCAGCACCTGCCGATCTGAAGGTGACTTTCTGGTGAGGGGAAGTGTGAGCTGTGTGTGTGTATGCTTGTGTGTGTGTGAGCTGTGTGTGTGTATGCTTGTGTGTGTGTGAGCTGTGTGTGTGTATGCTTGTGTGTGTGTGTGAGCTGTGTGTGTGTGTGTGTGCATGTGGCCACCGCCTGAGCTCTTGGCGAGCTAAACAGAGACCTCCCCCTCCCTCCCAACCAGAGCGCGTGTCCCGGCGAGACGCCGGCATCTCCCGCGAACACGGCACGTCGTGGGGCGATAGCGGGGGAATGGCACGCCGTGGCTTATCTCCCACGCACACCGGTGGCAGAATAAAAGGCTCTGAGAGGAAAAGGGCCATGGGAGCACGCAGCTCGGGCTCTGCGTCGCCCTCCCAGAGGGGGGTGGCGACTATGCCTCGCCCAGCCAATCAGGGAGGGGGAACGGTGGCACACATGGTCCGACGCGTTTTATGAAGAGGTGCGGAGCGATAAGGGTTGGGAATGGAGATCTCGCCTCCGCAAGCCGCTCTCCAGCACAGAGACGACAAAAGGAGACTTCTGGGTGTCCTCTGAACTAGCACACCTCGCTGTGTGTGTGTGTGTGTGTGTGTGTGTGTGTGTGTGTGTGTGTGTGTGTGTGAGTGTATGTGTGCGTGTGAACGTGTGTGTGTGCGTGTGTATGAACGTGTGTGAATGTATGTGTGCGTGTGAACGTGTGTGAGTGTATGTGTGCGTGTGAACGTGTGTGAGTGTATGTGTGCGTGTGAACGTGTGTGAGCGTATGTGCGTGTGCGCGCGCATGTGTGTGACTGTACTGTGGTATATATTTGTATTTGTGGAGTAACTGTCCCCATGTTGACAGAAAGAACATGCTGATACTGGGGGGGCATTGGCCCATGAGTGAACAGACGCCACAATGATAGAAATACAAGACTGTGTGCTGATAGCAGGATGTGCGCACATGTGTGTGTGTGTGTGTGTGTGTGCAGTACTACAGTTGGGAGAGGGTTTCATGTATTGTGTAACAGTTTAGCGTTAGTAAGTGTTAGCCATCGATCACGCAGTAAATAGGTCAGGTTGTGAGTCTGAAGAGATCCCCAAGCAAGAACTCCTTCTTCCCCGCTCTCTTTCTTTCTCTCTCTCCCGCTTCTCTCTCCCTCTCTGTTTCTCTCTCCCTCTCTCTCTCTCTCTCCCTCTCCCTCTCTCTCTCTCTCTCTCTCCCTCTCTCTTTCTCCCTCCCTCTCTCTCTCTCTCTCCCTCTCTCTTTCTCTCTCCCTCCCTCTCTCTCTCTCCCTCTCTCTCCCTCTCTCTCTCTCTCCCTCGCTCTCTCTCCGTCTCTCTGGATGTGTGTAGCGTGTCAGCGGTGCTGTACTGCGGTGACAGAGCTCTCTGGTGTGCCTCTCTCACGCTCTCTCTGCTGTTCACACACTCACTCTCGGCAGTGCAGCCCGTGCTCTACGAGCCTCTGAAATGTCATTCCGAACACACATCCCTTTTATTCCCAGATGTTATACCTCGATGCCTTTGCGGGTGTAAATGGCCTCCTATTAAAACTGGCATTCTCCATTGCCGTTCCCTCTCAAATGACAGGACCACAACATCGTTTTGGGTTTGTTGTTTTCGTCCAATTATTTGCCAAGAGGGGGTATTTATACGGGGCTCGCAGTAGCCAGTGGAACAAACCATTGTGATCACAGGTGGGGGGTGGGGTCCCACTTTGTCCAAATCCCTATGGCGGCTTCGTAAGCGCGGCTTTGTGTCAAAGGCAGATGGATGTCCCTGTGACGCTGGGGGGGTGGGTGGAGGAGTGTAGGGGAAGCATTGATGGGAGGAGGCAGGGCCTGAGGTGATGTTACTGAGGAAGGCCAGAATGGTTCAACAGTAGCAATGGAGAATAACTCCCGACAGGATGTCCATGGCAGGCTTCCTTTCTACATAAGAGTGGCAGACTCTAGCACTATGTTGGAATCCATCTGTGTGTGTGTGTGTGTGTGTGTGTGTGTGTGTGTGAGTACATGTGTGTGTGGGTGTGTGTGTGTGCGCACACGTGTGTGTGTGTGTGTGTGCATTTGTTTGTGTGTGTGTGAGCATGCGTGTGTGTGTGTGTGAGCGTGTGTGTGTGTGTGTGAGCGCGGGCACGCGCGTGTGTGTGTGTGCATTTGTTTGTGTGTGTGTGTGAGCGCACGTGTGTGTGTGTGAGCGTGTGTGTGTGTGTGTGTGTGTGTGAGTACATGTGTGTGTGGGTGTGTGTGTGTGCGCACACGTGTGTGTGTGCATTTGTTTGTGTGTGTGTGAGCATGCGTGTGTGTGTGTGTGAGCGTGTGTGTGTGTGTGTGAGCGCGGGCACACGCGTGTGTGTGTGTGTGCATTTGTTTGTGTGTGTGTGAGCGCACGTGTGTGTGTGTGAGCGTGTGTGTGTGTGTGTGTGTGTGTGTGCGTATGCGTGTGTGTGTGTGTGCATTTGTTTGTGTGTGTGTGTCCTTGAGTATGTGTGTGTTTGTCTGAGAGCCACTATTCCTCTATTATTCTGCGGGACCTTGAGAGAAAGACAGGCTGGTCTTCACAATGCCTGACTATAATTATGATTGGTGGGAAAATGCCCCTTTGACCTTGTTTTGGTGTGTGTGTTTGTGTGTGTGTGTGTGTGTGTGTGTGTGTGTGTGTGTGTGTGTGTAATAGATAAAATGTAAAATACGTAAGACTTACTCATTCCTTTTAAAGATGGTCATTGTAGAGAATCCAACGTGATCCATGTGAAAACACAACAGTAGTGTACTTAGCTTGGTCACGTGGCTCACGTCTGTGTTCACTGCTCATTCTCTATCTGCCCCCCTCCGATATCCCCCTCTGATACCGCCCCCCCCAAACCACCATTTCCACACACTAACTAGTGGCTGTTTGAATAAGAGCTCATTAGCATTACACAGCCATTTAGCTAAGTGACACTGGGTGTAATTGTACCATCCATCAATTGCTGCGTAATAACACACGTGGAAGAGCTAAATGTTGATTAGCTCGTGGCCAATTTCACTTGTAGCCGAAAATAATGGTCACAAGAGCTTCTGCGGGGCAAGGTGAGATCGCCCCCGTGCGCGCGCCACCAGCTGCTGACCCGTGCCAGAGGAATGAACTCCTGGGAAAAACAAATTAACACGTCGTAGGGGAAAAGTCCCGCGTACGGGGACAGGCTGGCCGCACGCACTCGTGCGAGCCGCACACCGCCGAGGCGTGGAAGCGGCCGTTACTCATCCCTGCATTCCGCCCTCCTCCCGTCTGGCGTGGCTGTAGCTTCTAGGAGTCTTCAGGGCTGTGCGCCTCCTGTTACCATCCTCTCTCCCGCCCATACTGCTCCAACTGTGATTCTTTCTGTGCCTTTTCTTTTAAAGTTCATTTGTCTTTTTCTCTCTCTCTCTGTCTCTCTGTCTTTCTCTGTTGATCTGTCTGTCTTTCTACCAGTCCGTCAGTCTCTTTCTCTATCTGAGCAGTGCCTGTCAGGTCTTCCTCACGTTTTCCTTAGAGGCTGTGCGACTCATGCCCCCCGAAGGCCGTTTAATAAAGACGTTTGTCGCGGCTCACACGTCCTGCTCTAGCCTAACTCCCCCTCGCCCTCCTGAGTGACCCGCCGAAACCCAACCGCCAGCCCGTAATTACGGCTTTTAGACCAGCCATTAATCATCTAAACGTCCATCTGAAAAGCGCGAGGTCCACCAAGCGTCAGGGGACGGACCTGTTATTAAAATAACTCTCCCAGGTTCCTGGCTATTGGAGGAGGAGGCCAGGCAAGTCTGGGGTAGCCCCGCCCTCTTGTGTCACACGCTGCGGTGTTCCCAGCTCCACCCTCAGCAACCGACCATCCTGGGCGGCTGGCCACTCGATGGCCTCTGGAGTATCATTTACGCATCACGATCCGTTACCCGAGCGTGGAGCTGGAAGCAAACGCTTGTCGAATCAGGCGTGCGGCGGAGGCGGGGCCGGCCTAAGAACCTCCGCCCGGTCTGCCCGGAACCTTCGACCTTTCCGAAAGGCTCCGGAGTTCGCTCCCGACGGCAGGATGGGATAAAGGACCTCCAACGGACTAACTGAATTGCTCGTTGGCTCGTGATGCTGTTCTGTGGTGTTAATGTCCCGTGCCGTGTCACTGACGGGGATGACGGCAGGAATGAAGGGTGAGACGTTGCCAGCCGTGCGTTCAGGGAAGAGATTGTTGCAACAAGAGATAGAGAACAAGGGGGTGAAAAGAAAAGAGAGGGAGAGAGAGAGGGAGAGAGCGAGGGAGAGAGAGAGGGAGAAATAGCAGGAGAGAGGAGGCTGTTGGAGTAATTACAGCTCTTTAGTGTGAAATTAGAGCATTGTCAGGGCCTGTTCCAGCACCGCGCCACAGCCCTGTTGGAACGTCATCGTTCCTTCATAAATATAACCAGTGCTGGGTAATTATGGCCCTTTTTTGTGTGTGTAGTTTTAAGCACGAATAACTGTGAAAGGCAAATTGCTTACTCTTTTTTCTGTTATTCATAAGTCGTCAAATTCCTAAAAAGAAAAATTGGACAGTAGGAGTAAGTAACGTGTGTCGGGGGTGGGTCTTCAGAAGTAGGGCAGGGGTGGTGGTTGGTTGGAGGGCAGGGGTTGGAGGTGGTTGGAGGACATGTGTGGAGGCGGTTGGAGGACATGGGTGGTGGTTGGTTGGAGGGCAGGGGTGGAGGTGGTTGGAGGACATGGGCGGAGGTGGTTGGAGGACATGGGTGGTGGTTGGTTGGAGGGCAGGGGTGGAGGCAGTTGGAGGGTTTGTAAATCCGGGCCTGCCCTTTCCAGGGTGTCGACAGCGTTTCAGCCTTTCCAAGATTTGACGATGAGACGCCAGACCTTGTACTGGACATGGGGAGGAATTTACAGGGCAACCTGGAGATCATAAATCCGCCCATGGGAGCAGGAAGTCCATTGACCGGGCAGCACATCCTCCTGATACACACACTCACTGTAGCACACAGGGTCCGCTGTAGGATCTAAACCGGGGGAACAGGAAGGCGAATCTCTACATCACACATGACAGGAAAGCCCAACAGCCTCAGATTAGCCATAGTTTAGCAGCCCAACCTCAGCCAGGTTTAAAGAGCACGTGCTGAGGATACAGGGGTTGCTGCTTTGACCTTTTATGCAGTAGTTGCTAACTCTCCGTTTTAAAATGCAGACTAAAATTAGGAAAAAAGGCACATGATTTTTTTTTTTTTTTTGTCCTGTTGTTTACTATGTAGTGAGTGATCCAAAATGCTCTCAGTCTGAGCTTATTCTGCCACGAAGCAATACCTGCTGGGAAATTCTTGGGAAACAGCAGAAAACAGGTTTTGCGGCCGACGCACACAAACGTCCCAGGCAGAAGAGCTGTGCAGTCAGATGTTGACGAAAAACAGCTTATGTGTGTGTGTGTGTGTGTGTGTATGTGTGTTTGTGTGTCAGGGTCACTCTCTCCTGACTCATTCAGGGGTTCCCAGTGTCCTGCGTCTGCCAGTGCAGGATTCTGTTCCGCTCCGTCCTGCGAGGTGTCATGATGTCGGCTTTGTTTCAAATAAACATCAAAGGCTCCGCCTGGCGTGCGCACCCACGAAAACTGTGTCACCAGCCA
Organism: Electrophorus electricus; assembly: GCF_041902795.1. NCBI lineage: Eukaryota > Metazoa > Chordata > Actinopteri > Gymnotiformes > Gymnotidae > Electrophorus > Electrophorus electricus. The sequence continues at coordinate 30,652,508 of NC_137500.1, forward strand.
CGGAAATAATGGTGGTTACCTAGAGACTCAGTGCCCCTGCAGCTGCTCCAGGTCGTCGTGGCGGGGCATGCCAGATTCTCTCTGGGGTTGATGCGCGCTCGCTGAATTAAACATGCCGTCGCCCGCGAGACCGAGGTGTGGCAACGCCCTCTGGCGCCCCCACTTTCGGGAGCAGCTAACTGGGTTAGAGGGGCATCTTGCCACCGCATGACGGCCCCCCTGTCTCCCCCACGCTTCCCCTCCAGGCCGAAGCCCCACGGCGACGAGTGCCCGTTTCAGAGGGAGTGTCCTTCAGCACACAGAGGAAGGTCGTGATCCTCCAGATCCATCATCTTTCATTGGCTAATAAAGCCGTCATATTTATTAAACTCCGCAGGCATACCGCCCCCCAGGATCCGGCCGGTCGTCAAGGCCAGGGCCCAAGCTGCCGGTCGGCCATCACGAGATGCTGCCCCACGCCAGAACACCTCACCAGCTGCTACGTTGCCCGCACGGCGAGCCCTAGTGAGAGAGGCATAATTAACGTCTGACCGGCCGGCCGCCACACGAATGGCCGAAGAGCTCCATCACTCCGAGCCGCAGACGTTCCAAAGCTTGCTCTCGGTTTTCTTCGCATGGCGCCTGGAAAATGCGACGTGGCACGTGGGCTTTTTTTTACTTTCAGAGTTAAAAAGGTAATCGGAGCTTTTTATGGGTTTTTATTTGATCAGTCTTCACCGTTTTAGCAGTTTAAACAGCAAACACGATTCTGCAAAAAAAATAGTGGCTTTATCAGCGCAAGCCGACCGATCCGGCCGATGGATATGAGAACGGACCTCTGTCTGTTCAGAAAGCTGCCCGTGAGTTTCCCACGTAACAGGAAGTACTAATGCACGCATACGACCTCCAAATTCCGACAAGGTGAGTAGAGGCTGGCGGCAGGTGTGCTGCAGGGCTCTCTGTCTGTGACCCTGTGAGCTTTAATTAATTCCGTGATCACCTGTAAATCATTTCAGATGATCCTCTTTTTCTGTCATTGTGCACTAATCGGATGACACTAACAGTAAATGTGTTTATCATCTGTTTTTAAGATGCCCCAGGGAGTTGAAGCGAACAGAAATGGCCTTGTGTTGCGTTCTCTTCTGAAAGCTCCGGCGAAGGAGTGTGTATTCACGCTCATGAAAAGAGCTTCTTATCCTGGCGGTATTGTTGATATCTGCTAGGGGAAAACTCATTCAAACCCAGCCAGAAGGAACAGGCTTGGTCCGGTCAGCGTCGTGAAACACCGCGACCCCAGCCGTCTCTGACGGCACTCGATCGGACGTTTTCATCGCCCGGGCGGATAACGACGCTCTTAGCGACACTTTAACTGAGCCTTTATCTGGCAGAGAGGGCGGTAAACAAGCTCGCGGCAACCGCAACCGCGCGCTTTCCTTTACCGAAGCCTCATAAAGGTGCGACTTCGCGCCTCATGTCGAGAACGAAAGAGCAGGGCAGACAAGGAAGACGAAGGAACCGAGAGAGGACTGGCAAGCGCGACCCTGAGGTGCCTGCCCGCGCCGCACGTCTGCCCCAAACGACCCACCTCCACCTCCACCTCCACCTCCGGGTCGGCGCGGCCCGATGGCTGAGGACTCCCCGAGCCAGCCAGCGTCCATACTGAGTGTGGTAGACGGGTGCTCGCTGATTAAATAAGCGCCGTCCATCACTAACGGCCCCAGCGAGAGCCATCACCTCATCGACCGCGTGCGATATTAACCACGACACCGGGCAAATGGGTCGGTAATTAACGCGGCAAATCAATAGCAAATTACTCTATTTGGGGAATTCCAGCAGGAGACGCCCCTCGTTAGCAGGAGAGTGACAGAGTCCCATCCCCAGGAGCAGAGATGAGGACGCTCAAGCGCTCGTCCCTACGTCCCCGTTACGGTGAAACTTTCTGGCGTCCGCCACTGCCGAGCTGTCCAGTGTCCCAGCGAAACTCTCCCGTGTCTCTGGCACGGCTGAAGTTTTAACATGACCGCAATTGTTAAAGCTTCCAGCGCCTCCATCACCACTAAACTTTCCGGTCTGTCCACATCTGTGGATTCAGTCCCGGAGTCCTGCCCTCAGACAAAGACGCAGGAACGTGCCAGGTAGCCTCATTCATGGATTACGCCCGCAAACCCTGCTGGAGATAATGCATAGATTTGCTTTGTTTGTACAACTTACTGCGTATAATGAAAACCGGTGTCCCCGGTGCACAAACAGTGCAGCTTGCCAGTGAGATAAATGAACACAGCATCCATTAATACAAAGTGCTTTAAACAAAACCAGCTTTTCAATACTGGTCAGTGTCAGTGCTCATTTCTGGTGCAGCTTTTGTGACTCCAGACACAACACAGCTAACTGTGGACATGATCACACCTGCCTGGGATTTCAGTCTCGAGATGGCCAAGCTCAGACACCGAATCAGGTTCTGTGACAACAGCAACATGCATTTCCACCAATTCCAGGGAAGCAGGAATAGTTTGACCTCCATGGACACAAAATGGAGTTCACACAGTTATGCTAACCTGCTCCTTCCTCTTCTGTCCGGCGCGTTTGGCATGACGCAGATCCGAAGCCATAGACAGCATTAGCATCTTTATCCGGTATTCAGGACACGGGTTCAAGTGTAGGCGAACAACCCACATTCCCTTTTGCATTGTTACGCGCAAGCTTGCATTACATCCCGTGTAGATTATGCCGCTAATTAAATTTGTAAATCAGGCTGCACTAACTCGCTAAAATGGAGAGTGACAGAGTAATCTCTGAGCCTTAGGGGACAAACCTCATTTAAATAATTTCATTAATTCTCTTTTGCCCCCTTCGACCCTTACCGCGAACCTTCTCCACCCCTCGCCTCTCGCCGTTTGCCCCGTTTCTTTAATGCTCGCCTTAAATGGAGGGGTCCTTTCCCAACCAGATCCCGAACGAGCGAACGCGTCTCTGGACCGCCGTCTGGAAGCCCGACGGCCCACCGCCGTGGGGTAACATGCGTTTTGCTCCTGTGCACCGCTGTAGATTGCTGGTGTTATTTGTGGTTCTTTGGACCTGCCGTCTCTACACCCTCTGTGAGAACGAACTCCGGAGAGCTCCTCTCCGTGTGTGGGAACAAATCCACACGCAGGACCGATAAACAATGAAATAAACGGTCCGCCCGGCGCACCGCCCGCGGTCCACAAAAGGGGCCTTTCCTTCTTCGAGGCTGCACTGGTTGAGGTCTTAATTGGGGGGAGTTTCATTGGCAGGCAGGTGGGGGGTTGTTATGGGGCCTGCATCGCTGGCTGTGGAATCTCGAACCCTTTTCATTAGCACGCCCCGCGTATGCTAATGCCTCTGTTTTCTGCCCTCAGCAGGGAGGCAGTCCCTGCACATTAAGAGCTGCGCTAGCGTTATTGTGGCCTTAATTCTTAATTTGCCTTAATTCTCTCGCTCTCCTGCTGGATGTGATGAGGGGTTTTGGTATACTTTGGAGGGGGTAGGGGTTCGGCGTCTGTACAAAAGGCACAAATGTACAGTGTCACTGAGTTGCCGTGCCATCTTGGGTAGCTTGTGTGCGTGTGTGTGCGCGATGCTACCTGTCAGTGAGTTATGTAAGTATGGACGTGTCCACACGTGTTCTGGTATATGTTCACATGTCTGTAGTTAAGGCAGCAGCCTAGCCTCTGGCACAAACACACACACACACACACACACACACACAGTTGGGTGACCTTTGACTGATTTTTCAGACTTTCCAACCAGCAATGGCATTAACAAAATAAGAATAAAACGGAAGACATATAACCTCACAAAACATTAGCACACATCATGTATAACACATCAGGGCTGTGATTTGTGTATTTTGATAATGTGGCGGTTCAAACCTTTATAGCGTTGCTGTTGAATCTCAGATTATTAAGGGAATTAATAACACTACCGTTGTGTGACTGTAACAGGAAAGCTTCCCTAGCCGTGCAGTACGTCTGTAATTATCAGGAGTTTTTATTTAGAGTATGTATCCACAGAAGGCAAAGTGGTTGAGCAGTGGGTGAAGATAAAGGAGAGATGGACATGAGAAGGGCTTCAAGGAAGAGGAAGTGGTGTGTGAAAGTCAGAGGGAAGAGGAGAAGGGTGGACATAACAAGTCTAACTGTTGTTCTTAATCACTGTTGTGCTGAATCAATACACACTCGCGTATGGTTCTGTATCTGTAATGTGACTGAAAGGGCTACCATTAGCAAAGTGTGTGTGTGTGTGTGTGTGTGCGTGTGTGCGTGCATGTGTATGTGTGTGTGTGTGTGTGTTTGTGTGCGTGCATGTGTATGTGTTTGTGTGTGTGTGTGTGTGTGTGTGTTTGTGTGCGTGCGTGCGTGTGTATGTGTGCGTGTGCGTGTGTATGTGTGTGTGTGTGTGTGTGTGTGTGTGTGTGTGTGTGTGTGTGTGTGCGCGCATTCGTGCTTCTTTCAAGTCCACATCTTGCACTGGAGAGGATATTTTATAGAGACTTTTAAGAAAACAGTTTACTTGAGAGCTTTCCTCCTGATGAGTCAGAGCACTACTACTACTACACACACACACACACACACACACACATCTAGATGCTGGCTGTGCAGTGAGACCCTCGTTCCTGTACTTGTGTTTGTGGTGTTTGTGGCTGGTGGCTGAGGAGATCATGATGGGTGGAGCACCTGTGTCCACAAACCGCCCCTGCCCTGCCCCGCCCTGCCCCGCCCCTGCCATGCCCTGCCCCTGCCCCGCCCCGCCCCTGCCATGCCCCGCCCCTGCCCCGCCCTTGCCCTGCTCCTGCCATGCCCCGCCCCTGCCCCGCCCCCGCCCCGCCCTGCCTAATCTAAGCTCTTAGCAGACATTATAGCTGGAAAGGCTCCACTCCAGACCTTCAGCTGTGAAACTGAAGTTTCTGTGTGATCCACACACACACAAACATACACACACACACATACACACACACACACACACACACACACACACACACACACACACACACACACGTAGACACAGACACAGATAGATACATGCACACACACAGACACACACACACACACACACAAAGTCCAAATATGAGTTTTATTGTGTTTTACAGTCATTTGACAGCCTTTGAGCTTTCTCCTCACAATCAGCTTTCCAGTTTTAAATCATGCAGACACTTTGTCCAGAACCGTCCACCTCCTCTGGAGGCTTTTCAAGTGACAGGAACCTGGTGTCTTCTCAACGGCCCATTTGCGTTACCGGTGTGAGCAGCTGAGGGGAGAACTGTCCTTAAAGCGGCTTCTCTGCGGTCTACACCATCAACCCTGTGTGGGCTCGGCGAACTCACATTAACAACGAAGCCTTGAGCTGAATCAAATCACATCATAAGTGTTGTGCAGTTTCTACTGTATAGTTTTAGATTTTAAGGTTTATGATAATCAGAGCTGCCTGTTTTGTCTTGCATGTTTGGTAAACGATGTCGCCATAGTCTGGCAGACGGAGCTGTTGAGTGTGAGGTGTTGTTTCTCACCCCGACGACAGGCTTGCTGTGTGAACGCTGGCTGGCGGCAGGTCGCCCCCTGCTGTTCTGGGGGTGTACTCACAGGGCCGAGCACAAGGCAGTAGACGCTTCACTGTGCCAGTGGGGGGGGACTCTCCAGAAACTTCCGCAGACGTCACCACCGGCTCGGTCGCAAACACTTTCTCAGTCGCCACTTTGGGAACCGCGATATCTCCACCATCTTCCCTGCGTCCCGCCAGAATAAAGTGATAAGCGCCCACAGCGGCGAGGAGTTATCACCCCTTCTCCGCCTTCACCAGAGGTCCGCACAGTAATTGCCCCCTTCATTCAAGCCGGGCTCGTCGACGCCGGCGATGTTCATTTCATCTCCTGGCGAACGCTCCGCACTGGCCAGCGCTTCGAAAGAAACGCGCCCAGGACAAAAAAAGAGGCTGAACGGCTCGGGGGTGGAAGGAAATTGTTTAAGTTGTAGTTAAAACACCACCTGGCAGACACTCGGAATCATCGTCTCCCTCGCCCTCCGATCCACCTTGACTGACGTTTTTAACAGTTTCCTTTTCGGTGTTTTGGCAGACGCCCCGATCCTCATTGACGTGCGCGTATCGTCCTGCCAGCGAGAACCCAGGGCTTCCACAGAGAGGAGTTTGAAAGCATCCTGTTTCGAGCTCCTCACCGGAAAAGCCTCCGTCCGGCAGCCAGATTACCACGAAGCGTACCGATCTGGGATCTGCCCTTGGGTATTCGAACACATCTGTCTTGGCCGCAATGAACTGTGATGCTTCTCACGGCGTTCCCGCTCACTGCAAATCCCTCGTATGTGATTTTGGAAACAGTTGAAATATCTGCATTGGTGACACTAGGCACTCGGCGGCTGGCGCGTGCGTCTGTAGCGCTGTCAGGAGGAACGCTCCGGAGCCCGAGGGGACCGCGGTGCCTTGGCAAGCTGCTCCAACAGCCATCCGGGCATCGCAAAGTCACCCCGGACTCGTGCAACTACTCCCCTCCCCCTCTCATTACTGACTGGGAATAATAACCGGCTTCTCCGTAGTTGTCAGAGGGTCCTTCAGACTTGAGAGGCCGATTAGTTTGATTCTGAAAGAATTCCCTCTCACGTTTTTTACGCACTGTTTCCCGTCTCCGAGCGAAGGCCTGTGGGAGAAGCGTTTGGCAACGGAAAACAAAAGTCAAGAGCTTAAAGACGCTTTGCGGGCACCGCTGTTTTTCATCCCCCGCGCACACGCTGACCCGGCTTCTCCAGCGACCCGTCAGAGCCTTGCACGGCGAGCGCCTCGAGCGAGTTCGACGGCGCGGCGTAATTTTGGGAAAAGCACACAAACAAATCAAAACTTCTGGTACTCCGGCAAAGCGCGGCTGCCTAAACCACGTGCCAGCCTGAGGTTGGAGAGCCCAAGCAGGAAGAGTTCAAGGGTTCCTCTTTGAACCCGCACACGACAGATGTGCAGAGCAGCAGGAGCACTGGGGGCAGAACCCGTTCACTCAGAGACGAGGCGCCGTGGAGGCCGAGACGCTCTCACGTGCCTGTATCGAACACCGTGTATCGGCCGATGGGAAATTAGAACTTCAACACAAAACACAAAAGGTGCTAACAGGCGAGCGGTGCGAGGACACGTTTCCGGAGCATTCTCTGCCCCTCCCCTGGACCCCACCTCTCCGAGGTGCACACAACGACTTCAATATGTATGCAAATGAGTTGTACTCAGGGTAACTTGTGCCGAGTCTCTCAAACATGCTAATGGTGTCATTGCACTCTTGGCTTTTATTCTTAATTGGGTGTTCCCTGCACCTGCCCACTTCCTCCATGCGAGAGCTCACTCACTTTCTTGCTAGTCCACTCTTTGTGTTTTATTGTCCTTCTCTCTCTCTCTCACTCGTTCTCGCTCCTTCACTCTCTCTGTTTTTCTTCCTCACCCTCTGCCTTTCTCCCTGAACTGGAACAGGTGAAGTATTAATTATGCATTAAAATATACAGGAGGCCGGCTCTGATCCGCCCCACTGCACCTCTTCCCTCTCCGCCGGCGCCTCCCAGTTTTGCTCTCCATCTTTCGCTTTCCGTCCATCCTCTCTCTCTCTCTCTCTCTCTCTCTCTCTCCATCCGTCGCTCTCGGAGGTCCAGGTCTGAAGGACCCTTTGCATTTCCACCCTGGGCACGTCGGCGGGACTGAAGGGAGCTTTTCTTCCCCCCTGCACGTTTCCTCCAACGAAACCCGGAAAGGGAGCCAAGCTAACACATCCATGGCTTTCAGAAACCAGTAGCACTTCCACTGGATCCGTTTTCCAGTCCCTCTGAGAGACTTTTTTGGAAAACATATTAATCTTTCTCCCCTGTTTTTCTTGCTCTGTTTCAAACTAGCTGTGTAATAACCCAATACTTTCTCAGTCGACAGTTCATATTCACGTGTTTTATTTTAAGTTCTGAACTGTTTCTAAAATTTTAAACATGCTAAAAAATAGTATGTTTATATGAAACATTATTTTATTTCCTTTGTCGTCAAATTTGATGTTTGCCATCTTAGTAGGGAAAAAAATTCCTTGACTTTGTCCCACATTTCTAAGCTGAATAAAAAGCACATTGTTGCCCAGTCAGTTGTACATAATCACAGTCAGCTGGCAGATCCACGACTAGTGTGAGAGGCTTGTGTGTGTGTGTGTGTGTGTGTGTGTGTGTGTGTGTGTGTGTGCGTGTGTGTGTGTGTGTGTGTGTGTGTGTGTGTGTGTGTGTGTGTGTGTGAACGCCAATTCCCTGTAATCTGGATCTTCCCACAGACCCAGACGAGTCCCTGGTATTCCAGGACCCATCTGCAGGGTCAGGACGCTGGTGGGCCAGTTTAAAACACTCTCATGGGCTGGTCTTGCATCCTGTGTTCTCTGAGACAAAGGAAGCCTGGGCCTGAGATCTTAGTGAGAAATGTGGAGTAAATTTAGAGCAAATTTAAAATTTAAATTTAGTGTTTAATTTAGGATTAGATGCCTGTAGGCATAGCCTGCAAGGGAGCGTGCCCTTCTGCACATGGCCCCTCCCACGGCCCCGCCCACGGCTCCTCCCCTTTATAACTCAGCCTTACCTGAAGATGCAGTGCCCTTTCCCTGCAGACCTCTTAGGCCCAGGAAGACATCCATACACACAGCTCACCCCCCCACACACGTCCTCCATCTGTAGGTAACAGGCCTCTGAGTGGGAGAGTGGGCGGAGTCACGTGGAGGGCACGGCACCACCTCTTGCAGTCTTTGACTGACATCACAGCGGCACCCTTGGGCAGGCTCGGGTCTTCCTGGGACATCGGCCGACAAAAGCCCGAAAGCAGCAGGTTATGAAAAAATAAAAAATAAAAAAAAAGCCACGGGGCCATTATCTGTGAAGGAAGCTTGTAAACGCAATGAGGGCTTTTCCTCTGCTCTTCTGCAGTTTATTACTGAGTAAACAGCGCGCGGAGAAGAGAGGCATGACCGCCCCCTTCCCTGTCCCTGGGAAGTATTGATCCAGCGGCTTGAAAAGAAATTAGCTGCGGAGAGAGAGAGAAATTTAAATTGATGCTGGAAATAGGCTGAGAGAAATCTGAGCAAACTAATCCTTTAATTAAATTAGCTGGAGTACAACAAAGACGCCTCTGTTGGTTGTTGGGTTTTTTTTCCCTGCCCTTTTCTGGTCATTTTCTTCTCATCATAGACGGAAGCAGTTTTCCGAGGTTGCTAGGTAACTGGGATGGGTTTAGTTTGCCAGTGGCAAGGGCAGTGGGGTATCTGGTATGGCCTGCTAGCTGTGTGGGGTATTTGGCAAGCCTGGGGTGGGTGTGTGGGGTACTTGGCATGGCCCGCTAGCTGTGTGGTGTAGTTGACGCTGATGGTGTATGTATGTGTAAATAAACGTGTATAATGCAGGTTACAGTAGATGTGTGTGTGTGTGTGTGTGTGTTTGTGTGTGTGTGTTTGAGGATCAGGTAGAAATGTGTAGTATGACAGGCTCTGGTGCTGGTGTGTGTGTTTAGAGGTTTGTGGAGAAGGTGCGGTGCCTTGGGCAGAAGTATGTGTGTGTGTGTGTGTGTGTGTGTGTGTGTGTGTGTGCACGTGTGTCCCTCTGTAGATAATACTAGCCTTCTTGCTATGTCGGAGCAGAGAGAATCTCAAAGCGCCCCTGGACACTGTATGCCCCCATTCCACTTTAATGGCTGGTCTCTCCAACTTAATGTCACATTATGGCAGGCCTAGGGTGGATGTGTGGGGTGGATGTCTGGGGTAATCCTAACCCAGATTAAACCTAGTTTAAGACTAAATTACATCCATAATACCATCATGCAGGACATGCATGCTAGATGCCTGTAGACACAGCCTGCATCAGGAAAACTGGTCAACTGGTTAAAGCCCAAAACATACCCATCATTCCCCACACCAACATGCTCCAGTAAACACCAACATTCTCCAGCAAACAAAAACCAACATTCTCCAGCAAACACAAACACCAACGTCCTCCAGTAAACACCAACATTCTCCAACAAACACCAACACCCAGAAACAGGGTAATGTTGACTTATGGCTCCTGAAATAAACCTGATATAACCATCCAGATCTACCAGGAACAGAACGGAACATTCCTGGGGTAGAGGGAACCTTCTAGAAACATTTCCAGGAAAAGGGGAACCTTCTGGAGACATTTCCAAGGTAAAGAGTACGTTCTGGAGACATTTCCCACAATCACGCCCACATGCGGCGCATGATACCATTATTGCAGGGCTTACAGGAGTTTTCTGAAGAGTGCTGGACAGGTGTGAGGACACACGTAAAGCCCTCAGCCTGCTGGCCACCAAACATCCTCTGTGCTGATGCCAGACGCCGGCCGTTAGCCGGGGTGAATGACCATGGTGCGTGCCACTTAGACGGGCCTCGGGCTCAGATGGGGATCTCCACATTTCACCTCAGCTGAGCGTCAGACTGCCTGACAGCTGTCAATCACAGCAGCATTGGAGTACAGCAGATCTCATAGCCGCCTGTGTCCACAGAGAGTAGTATGAGCTCTCTACACACACACACACACACACACACACACACACACACACACACACACAGAGGTTTGTGTGCTAAAATAACAATCCAAATCTACCAATGTGAATGAAACATTTTAGAGACATTCCTGCATCCCGGAAAAACGTTCTAGAGATCTTTAGAAGGAAAGAGGCAATTCTGCAGTCAAGTCAAACATATACAAATATCTCTACACATAAACTTGCACACAGAAACACATGCACAGTCAAATACAGTACACACAATACACATATGTGCAAGCAGACCACACACACACACACACACACACACATGCGCGCGCATACATACACACATGAAATTGTCCAACCTCTCTTGTCTTGAATATTGAGACGTGCAGAGAGGTCATGTCCGAGGCTGTGTGGACTTCCTGCCGGTCACCTAGAATCGCTGTCTGGAAGGGCGGCACTCTTGGCTGTTCACTCTACACTGCACTGACACGCTTCATTACCCATTACCACGTTGACACAGGACATAATAAATTTACAATCCATCTGTGCTCGATGTTTGTGAGACTCACCAAGGTCGTGTTTATTACTGGGGTTCGCAGTGGCTTGTTTCTGAGTGTTTTTTGTTTTGTTTTGTTTTGTTTTGTTCTTCATGGCACATTGTTAAGCATCTTAAATATCAAAAGCTTTGTCTTATGTCACCCTGAAAGCCTTTTCCCCTGTGTGCAGTCCATCCGGGAGGTGACCGGCTATGTGCTGGTGGCGCTGAACCAGTTTGACTACCTGCCTCTGGAGAACCTGCGCATCATCCGCGGGACTCGACTCTACGAGGATCGCTACGCCCTCGCAATCTTCCTCAACTACCGCCGCGACGGCAACTTCGGCCTCCGCCAGCTCGGCCTCAACAACCTCACAGGTATGGCCTTTGAAGGTGCCCTCTGAACCTCACAGGTACGACCTTTAAAGGTATCCTATGAGCCTTACAGGTGCGGCCTTTAAAGGTGCCCTCCAAGCCTCACATTTATGGCCTTTAAAGGTGCCCTCTGAGCTTTGCAGGTGCGGCCTCTAAAGGTGCCCTTTGAGCCTTACAGGTACGGCCTTTAAAGGTGCCCTCCAAGCCTCACATTTATGGCCTTTAAAGGTGCCCTTTGAGCTTTGCAGGTACAGCCTCTAAAGGTGCCCTTTGAGCCTTACAGGTTCTCCCATCATTTCTGGACCCTTTACATAGTAACCAGTGAGAAAATGAAGCTGGTTTTCACTCTTCCTCGATGGAAACACACTTGTTTGTTAAGTGGTTTGGGACTAGCCTAACTCAGAGTGTAAACAAAAATGGGGAAAACGGATGAATATTTATTTAACAAATGAATGATGTTTTTTCTCCCCCTATTCCCCAAACCAGAGTTGTATGCTTTTACGATTGTACAGGGCTGAAGTGATTGCGGGTGGAATCAGAGCCGTAAAATCAGACGGCTCGTTTTGCACGAGGTGGTGGAGTCTTGTTTAGACGGACAAGGTCGAATTGATAGCACAACTCAATCAGCCTGTTTTTTCATGTTCCTGGGTTATGCTGGGTGGAATCGTGATTGATTAGATCCCACCAACACACTGTTCACTTTCCTTCATCACCGGTGACGTGGGCCACGATCAGTTTCACCGTATCCATTTAGAACAGGGGTGTCAGAGTCCAGTTTGGTGACTGCTCTGACCAGACACGCCCACTAAACCTGAAAATTGACGGATGAGTTGAATCAGGTGAATTTAACACGATTATTACACAATCTAATTTTAGTTAATGTGGCACTGTGGTGTCAAACTGCAGCCTGAGAGTTCCAGACAGTGGCCTGCATAAACGCAACTGTTTCAACTCATCAGTCAGTTTTCAGGTTTAGTAGGCGTGTCACTAAACGCTGCTGGACTGTGTCCCTCCAGGACTGGACTTTGATACCCCTGCACTTCTACATCATATCTCCATACAGACAAGACCCAGAAATGTCCCCTTCTGCTGTAGAGAAACAGCACAGTAAAGACTGCGAAGTCCTGCATACTTGAAAACTTCCAGCAGTGTGGCTCACATGCCTGTGTAGTGGTGGAGGGATATGTGTGTGTGTGTGTGTGTGTGTGTGTGTGTGTTTGTGTGTGTGTGTGTGTGTGCAGCAGGTGCGTGCATATGTAAGCAAACATACATAGCATGCATGTGTGTGGACGGCTTCCTACTTTAACCAGCCATTTAAACGGCGCGTGTAAAACACACACAGATCTGAACCTTTGATGTTCTGAGCTACTGCGTTTGCCCTTATGGGATTCTTATCATGACGCCTTCAGCCAGAACCCCTAACTCGTTTCAGCACCCAGCGAGAGTGCGTCGCTCACTGCCCCCGAGACGCAGCAGTCATCTCGGATGGCGGGGTCATCCTTTTAAATGTAGCCAGCTTTCACCGAGCACTCGTAGAGATCGAGAGCAGTCCTCGTGTGAGACGAGCATTACATCAGCACTCCGGTCCTCACGGAAACAGAAGTGGCGTCGCGCCTTTTAGGGACAGGGGGAAGGAAACGGAGCAAAAGTGTCGAAGTGAACACATTAGAGAGGAAAACCGCAGAGGGCTGAGTCGTCAGGAAAAAAAGGGACACGTGAAAAGGCGTCAGCAGAACGCGTTGTAAAGTGCAGGGCTCTTTTGTTATGAAGCAGCACACCTGATGTTGCAAGCGCACAGAGAAACAGAGGGCTTTGTCAGCCAAGCCTTCGGCCAGTCCCGCATGTACGGTTCACCTGACATGTTTATTTCTGCCATTCGTTACAGCGCAAGACCAATTTCATTGGTGCTATTGGACACTTAGCTGCTTACTGTTCCATCTTTCCTCTGTGAATAATTATTGTGCTTTGCGGGATGCGATTTGCTTCCCGTGCCGCTGCCAAAATCAAATATTTCGCTAAATAATTTTGATAAAAATATATCAACCATGGATTTTTGCTGTTGTTACCTGGCCCAAGCGGGAGCGTGCGGCCAGCGTTCCGATCACCTGTCCCAGCTTTGTCAGAAACCAGGCTGAAAGTGTTAAGGTATTACTGCACTGTGTTGAGGTTTAGGGCAAAGGCAAATGAATGATTACAGAACCGCCGAGTGTGGAAAACGGCCCCAGGGTTTCCATTGCGCTCGCACGAACTGCTGAGCGGAGCGGACGTCTCTCCCACAGGCGCGGGCGCTTTTAAAGATGTCTGGTTTATGGTTTCTGAGGTGATGCTAAGCTGCTCTGCTGGTCCACACAGTAGCACTGCTTTGGGCTGTTAGTTTCCCTGTCATGCTTTCAGTACCAGTTTCAGTATGTTCAGTACTTGTTTCGGTACCTTTTTTCAGTATGGGTTTCAGTACCTGTTTTAGTGCGTGTATCAGTATGTGTTTCAGTACCTGTTTTAGTGCGTGTATCAGTATGTGTTTCAGTACCTGTTTTAGTGCGTGTTTCAGTATGTGTTTCAGTACCTGTTTTAGTGTGTGTTTCAGTATGTGTTTCAGTACCTGTTTTAGTGCGTTTCAGTACCGGTTTTCCTGTAGAGGCGTTGTAACGTGTATACTGTGACCCATATTTAACATATAACACATGGACATCGTGTTGTCACTGTTCTCAAACTGCCCCAAGTCCATTTGGGTTGAGAGCCCAAGCCGCAGTCTGAGCGTGGTGGCATAGGTGCTGGGGGCGGCTCATCCCGTGTCCTGGGGGGGGACAGACACTCTCATCGCAGTGCCTGATCACTGGTATTATACAGCACTCCCCTCTTTGGCAAGATGGTCCAGACCGCAGCACGACCCACGCGTCCCTGCTCCACTAGCTTCTCACTGGCCGCTGATTGGTTTGCTGAATGGCTCCATGCGACTGAGGACCCCTAACACCCCCCCCCACCCCCCGGCCCGATCCAAAATGGCAGCAGCTGCTCTGGCTGCTTATTAGGAGCATCCGTAAGTGAGGACTGAGAGTGCAACAGCGGGGTTTGATTATTATTCCAGGGTAGGCAAGGGCTGAAGTGGAGAGAGGGAGAGGACGAGAAGGGGAGAGAGAGTGAGAGAGAGAGAGAGAAGGAGAACGAGAGAGAGGGAGAGAGACAGAGGAGCAGAGACAGATTCTTAATATGTCTTTAACTGCAAGTCCTTAATTGGTCATTCATGTTGTTTTACTCTAGTACTGATTTGGCAGTACTGTTACTGAATATGACCATGCAAATAACACTTACTGAACTGAACCTGAGAGAGAGAGAGAGAGAGAGAGAGAGAGAGAGAGAGAGAGAGAGAGAAGGAAGCATTCCCAACCATGTCCATAGCTGAGTCTCAGATAAACCTGCACACGTGATGTGAACCTCCTTTGTGATGTTGTGTAGAGGGGGTTGGAGGTGATCGGGGGAGGGGGGGGTCGTACTGTACAGACACGGGACGAGCTCTCAGACACGCCCACGAGGGGAGGTCACAGACACGCCCACAGGGGGGATCTCACAGACACGCCCACGAGGGGAGGTCACAGACACGCCCACGGGGGGAGGTCACAGACACGCCCACGGGGGGATCTCACAGACACGCCCACGGGGGGATCTCACAGACACGCCCACGGGGGGAGGTCACAGACACGCCCACTGGGGGATCTCACAGACACGCCCACGGGGGGATCTCACAGACATGCCCACGGGGGGAGGTCACAGACACGCCCACTGGGGGAGGTCACAGACACGCCCACGGGGGGAGGTCACAGACACGCCCACTGGGGGAGGTCACAGACACGCCCACTGGGGGAGGTCACAGACGCTGTGCCATGCTCACTTCACCCCACCTTCCCTCCACTAACACGGGTCTGCTCTTTCTTTAGGGTGTTTCACTCCTCCATTCTCAGGATTCTCTCCTCCCTACTCCCCTCTCTTCTCCTCTCTTCTCTTCTCCTCTCCTCTCTTCTCCTCTCCTCTCTTCTCCTCTCCTCTCCTCTCTTCTCCTCTTCTCCTCTTCTCTCCTCTTCCCCTCTCTTCTCCTCTCTTCCCCTCTCCTCTCCTCTCTTCTCCTCTTCTCCTCTCCTCTACTCCTCTCTCCTCTCCTATGACTGTTTTCCTCTCTTCTCTGCCACTCTGTACTTTCTTGATCTCTTTGTGATTTTTTTTTGTTTTTGTTTTACCTTTTCTACATTCATCTTTCATCCTTATATCAGTTTTCACTTCACATCATCTTTCTCAGTCTTTCTATCTCTGTCTCTCAGCTGGCGCCTGTACGTGTGTGTGTGTGTGCGTGTGCATTTGTGTGTGTGTGCGTGTGTAAGTGTATGTGTGTGTGTGTGTGTGCATGTGTGTGTGTGTGTGTGCGTGTGCATGGGTATGTGTCTGTGTGCGTGCGCGCGGGTGTATGTGTGTGTGTGTGGGGGTGTGCGTGTGGGTGTATTTGTGTGTATGTGTATGTGTGTGTGTGCGTGTGCGTGGGTGTGTGTGTGTATGTGTACGTGTGCGTGCGTGTGTGTTGACAGGGCAGGTAGATGGGTTGGCAATAGCTGTGTCAGCTGAACATTGAACTCACTCACTGCCCAGTAACCCTGAGGCAGTTCAGAGCTGGAACACAGCCCAGACACACACATGCACTCTCTCTCTCTAAAATATTGCTTCCTCTCTATCTGTCTTGTCTAATTGTTTCTCTCACTCTCTGCCTCTCTTTCAAATTCAAATTTCAAATTGAAATTCAAATTGCTTTATTGGCATAATTTGCAATTAACAGCTGTGAATTATAGTTGCAATTAACAACTGTTGCCAAAGCAATTAACAGAACTATTAACATTAAATGTACAGTGGTGTGAAAAAGTGTTTGCCCCCTTCCTGATATCTTATTTTTTTGCATGTTTGTCACACTTAAATGTTTCAGATTTATTTTAATTTAAATATTAGACAAAGATAACACAAGTAAGCACAAAATGCAGTTTTTAGATGAAGGTTTTTATTATTAAGGGGGGAAGAAAATCCAAACCTACATGGCCCTGTGTGAAAAAGTGATCGCCCCCCTGTTAAAACATAAATTAACTGTGGTTTATCACATCTTTGGAAATCTGAGTTCAATTTCTCTAGCCACACTCAGGCCTGATTACTGCTACACCTGTTCTCAATCAAGAACTCACTTAAATATGACCTGCCTGACAAAGTGAAGTAGACCAAAAGATCCTCTAAAGCTAGACACCATGCTGCGATCCAAAGAAATTCAGGAACAAATGAGATATAAAGTAATTGAGTTCTATCAGTTTGGAAAAGGTTATAAAGCCATTTCTAAAGCTTTGGGACTTCAGCGAACCACCTCCAGCGGGCGTAGTGCTCTGTCGTTTGTGTGGCTCGTCGATGTCCTGTTAACGAAGGCCATGCGCTCCCACATGTACGTGTAGCTGCTGAGTTCTGTCCGCTCCACTGTCCCCGTGCATCCTGCGGTGTCTGTCCTGGCCAGAGACGAGACATTTAAAAGCTGACGGGGGGGCTACCAGAGTTCCTTGCTTCCATGCGCTCCCTAAGCATCACTGTACCTGACATTTCAAATTGCTGCAATTGTGATTTCAGAAGGTGTCCAAGGCGTTGATTTACCCAGTCCACCCTGGTTTATTTATTCATGTTTTTTTGTCTCTACACCAGAAGAGAACCAGCCATGATGAATTCAGCTGGTAATTACTGCCTGCTTGGTTTGCAAAATAATAACAGCCTCAGTAAAAGAAAGACACTAACGTGTTTTTTAATTCTCCTTTCATCCCGCCCTTTTGGAGCTAGTTTTCAGGTTACGGTTGTTGAACTGTACGCTATTGTCCCTGTCCGGCTCAGCGGAGTAATTGAACGCTACTGTAGGAACCTTTGACCCTCAGGAAGTGTCAGATCTCGCCCTCGCGGTTTCTCTCTCTCCATCTGCCAGATCCGTTCTCCACAATGTGCGTCTACTGAGTGTCTGTAAGCATCTGCGCCTGTGATTGTGTGTGTGTGTGTGTGTAGATCCACAGTCTCTCCATCCATCTGCTGTC
>NC_137500.1:30672500-30690000 GCF_041902795.1 Electrophorus electricus
ACACCTCGTCTCCACCTCCGCCTCGCGCTAGGCAGCTTCCAGACCCCGGGTCACTTTCAATTGTGCGTCTAATTGATTACTTCCCATGCAATTACGCTTGTGTCATACTCAATATTTCACTGTGGAGGCGCGCGGGGGAGGGGCCGGGGGAGGGGGGAGGGGGGGGGGGGGCGATCCTCTTGCCAAAGGACGCGAACGCGCGACATCCGCTCCGCGCTATTAATCTTCCAGCGCAGGTGCAACGTGGCAATAAGCAGTGGCATGCGAGCTCACAGAAGTGGGAAGGGCGGAGCAACGATGCGGTCCCCGGCTGCTGCGTCAGAAATGGGGAGGGTTGGGTGACGCACACGGTGGGTGGAGCAGGCGCGGACGCAGTGCTCCGTTGTTTGTGTGGCTCGTCGACGTCCCGCTAACGAAGGCCACGTGTGGACCCTGCGCAGTCCTCCGGAGCCCTTCTGCGGGATGCTAACGCGCACAAAAGCCCAACACCCTGTTCCTTCCGCTTGGGAAGGGAGGAAGGGGGAGGGAAAAAGACAACAAGGCCCTGGGAAATGCAGCTAAAAGGCGGAAGAATCCCTTCTTCATGGACTCCTGTTTAAAAAGAGTTATGGGATTGGGGGGGGGGGGGGTGCGTAATTACAGTGAGATGAAATGGAGCGAGCATTTCTGCAGTTACTGGCCCGCTCGCGCGCGCTCGGCCCACTGGAGGAAGCGGGCGCATTAATAATGGATCTGGTGTCATCATTAAGAAGTTGAATGATTAAAACATATCTTCTGGCTTCAAACACTGCTTTGCTCTCAACAAAAAAGCAAGAACGGAAGGAAGGCGTGTCGGGGGAGGGGCTGGAGGAGATTGATGGACCAAGGAATCCAGTGTTTAAATTACAACAATTATTTTAGGGGGGGGGGGGGGGGGGGGGGGTTCATCATGAAAATAAAAACAAAGTAGGGAAGTCTGAAGTGGAAGCACTGCAGGAATGTAAGAGGGAAACGCCCCATTCTAGTGCTACTTTAAAGTCCCTGGGGTAGTTGGGGACCCGCAGTTCAGCTCCCAGTGTGCACTGCACATTAAGGCATGTAGAACGCAGAGCATGCGAAGGAGCAGAGCCTACGCTGACTTCAAGTACAGACTTCGCGGCCGGGATTCTCGCATGAAGACCCGTAGGATTTCCTGCCCACCAAACCACATGTTCTGTGCTGTCTGGCCTTTAGCAGCCGGGGTACACTACGTTTATCACAGGGCCGTTTTTCCGGGACCCTGGCGACGCGCTACTCTGTAGAGGCCTTGTCAAAACATTGCAGCCACGCGTGCCAGGAGGTCTGCCGGGAGATCGGCCACGGTCGGTGAAGAAGCCAGTGTCGTCACGTCACACGGGACGTCGAACCACGACACATCCACGTGGCTTTAAGCGCACGAAACGTTCCGTGGAACTCGTTCCCAGGGTTAACGTCGCTGCCAAAATCTGATATCGGAAGCAAGATAAATCTTCCAATACTGCCACCACTGTTCTAGTTATGGCGCGTCGGAAAACCGCCGCTCGGACCCCACAGGGAGACGTCATTTAGCTTAATACAAATTACAGAAGAAGTTAGTGTCGTAGCCAGTGCATTAACTGTTAATGAAGATCTAAAATTATAATAAAGTATAGCCACAGTTCAGCAAACCTGTGGAACACATACCAGTTAGACAGAAATGAAAATCTGTGATCAAAATCACTCGTCTTTCTCCTGTGTTGTCACTTCCATCACACGGTCTGCTGAAGTCTTGCATCCCAAGCAGACTCTTTTGAAGTTCTCAAAAAGCGCACGGTAACCCCAATGCGGCCTAAGCGATCGGGAGACATACGGAACTCTTTGGTCTTGCGGACCGTCTGGGGGACCTGCGTGTTAGGCTCTTGATTGGGCAAGCACGGAGGAGTCCAGAGATCGGGCTCTAGCCCTCAAGCAGGACATGCGTGCAGCGTCCTCTAGGACGCAGACCATGGTGTCTGGGTCCAGACGCCAAGGTGGTTCCGTGGCGGTCCAGCACATTTGACTGGAGACCCTTGAAGATAACCCTGTCCACACTTAGCGCCACCGTCTGGAAGAAATGCACATTAAGGCCCAGTTCATTCTGGCTGGCTACTTCACACTACAGGTCATAATGAATCTCATGAATTTGTGATGTGTGTGTGTGTGTGTGTTTGTGTGTGTGTGTGTGTGTGTTTGGAAGAAAAATGAACAGGAACAGTGAACCCGGGGTGGAGTGAAGTCCTCCACCGCAGGTCTGACTTCTGAATAATTCAACACGCGCTGCCATTGGCTCGACAGGGCCAGTCTGGACCACGCAAGGAGTGTCCCCGCCTCACCCCATGACTGCGCATGCAAGCCTGCGTGCGTGCGTGTGTGGAGTCGTGACTGTGCACGCGCGCGCGCGCGCGCGTGTGTGTGTGTGTGTGTGTGTGTGTGTGTGTGTGTGTGTGTGTGTGTGCGTGCGTGTACCAGAGCCCCGCGGCCCACATCTGCTCCTGCAAGTAGACTCCGTCCTCGAGCCCCTCATCTTAGTGTCTCATTAAAAATTAATGTGCGGCACGCAAGGAATTTTAATGTCAGTTAAAAATCAAAACACACACCATTCCCTTTCGTCTCAGCCCTGCTGTGATGTTTCAGCGAAAAGCTCAGAAAAGCAGCCCAGTGTGTGCAGGAGTGTTCGGACGGACCTGCGCGTGAAACTCCTGCTTGTGCGTGTCGGTGGCAGGCATGGGATGTCAGCGCTGATATCACTGTCTGCTGGTGGTGCACGGGCCTGTCGCCTGTCAACGGCCGTGACTTTTATATTGGCAGGTGTGGAATTCAAGGCAGTTGTTTGAACAGGAGTCTGATTGGCTGGCCTCGCTCTCAGTACAGTGTAACATTGGCAATTAAAACCCATGCAGGCACACACACACACACACACACACACACACACACACAAGCACACAAAACATATCAGAACCACATGTACACAAAAATGCATATGCAGTAAACGCACTTTCTGTCTATTTCTCGCTCACACACACACACACACACACACACACACACACACATTCGGACACCCAGCATTTCATCCAGACCATCGTTCTTCATGCTGCCTTCTAATCTGACAGCGTTTCATCCTGTAGCCAGCACGGCAAAATATTAATGAAACATTTAAAGACGGGTAAGCCAATTACGCCAGCTCCTGCCAATCAGGGCCCTTACGTTCCTGAAATGTCAGAGGGGATACGGGGAGAGACAATGTAATAATTTAATAAGGCTTTGTGAGACGTAATTTGAGCAATGGGAGAATGACGGAGAACATAAGAAGGAAAAGAAGTTTGGTTATGACTGGTGTAAAGCTGTGAGTGGAGGACGTTGAGAAAGGGCTGGACGCTCGGTAAGCCGCAGAGCTTGGGCGGTTTTTCAGGCAGTCTGGGCTACGTGGATGGTCTGTTACGTTTTTGTCCTCTGTTCCACCGTCAGTTATAGCTTCAGCGTAGTGTCGACACAGTTAGCTCAGTAATTGCCAGGTGGCACAATAAAACTACAGGTTCATGGTTCATCTGGGAGGAGGTGAAAAAGAAGAGGAAAAAGAGAGGGATGTGTGAGAGAGAGAGAGAGAGAGAGAGAGGGAGGGAGTGTGTGGAGAGAGAGAGAGAGAGAGTGTGTGAGAGAGAGAGTGTGTGGAGAGAGAGAGGGAGTGTGGAGAGAGAGAGAGAGGGAGTGTGGAGAGAGAGAGGGAGGGAGTGTGTGTGGAGAGAGAGAGGGAGTGTGTGGAGAGAGAGGGAGAGAGAGTGTGTGTGTGTGGAGAGAGAGAGGGAGTGTGTGAGAGAGAGAGAGAGAGAGAGTGTGTGAGAGAGAGAGTGTGTGGAGAGAGAGAGGGAGTGTGTGGAGAGAGAGAGGGAGTGTGTGGAGAGAGAGAGGGAGTGTGTGGAGAGAGAGAGAGGGAGTGTGGAGAGAGAGAGGGAGTGTGTGGAGAGAGAGAGGGAGTGTGGAGAGAGAGAGGGAGTGTGTGGAGAGAGAGAGGGAGTGTGTGGAGAGAGAGGGAGAGAGAGTGTGTGTGTGGAGAGAGAGAGTGTGTGTGTGGAGAGAGAGAGAGGGAGTGTGGAGAGAGAGGGAGAGAGAGTGTGTGTGTGTGGGGAGAGAGGGAGTGTGTGTGGAGAGAGAGAGTGAGTGTGTGTGGAGAGAGAGTGTGTTTGGAGAGAGAGAGAGGGAGTGTGTGTGTGTGGAGAGAGAGAGAGTGTGTGTGTGGAGAGAGAGGGGGAGAGAGGGAGTGTGTGTGGAGAGAGAGAGTGAGTGTGTGTGGAGAGAGAGTGTGTTTGGAGAGAGAGAGAGGGAGTGTGTGTGTGTGTGTGTGTGGAGAGAGAGAGAGTGTGTGTGTGGAGAGAGAGGGAGAGAGAGTGTGTGTGTGTGGAGAGAGAGAGTGTGTGTGTGGAGAGAGAGAGGGAGTGTGTGGAGAGAGGGAGAGAGAGTGTGTGTGTGTGGAGAGAGAGGGGGAGAGAGGGAGTGTGTGTGGAGAGAGAGAGTGAGTGTGTGTGGAGAGAGAGTGTGTTTGGAGAGAGAGAGAGGGAGTGTGTGTGTGGAGAGAGAGAGTGTGTGTGTGGAGAGAGAGGGGGAGAGAGGGAGTGTGTGTGGAGAGAGAGAGTGAGTGTGTGTGGAGAGAGAGTGTGTTTGGAGAGAGAGAGAGGGAGTGTGTGTGTGTGTGTGTGGAGAGAGAGAGAGTGTGTGTGTGGAGAGAGAGGGGGAGAGAGGGAGTGTGTGTGGAGAGAGAGTGAGTGTTTGGAGAGAGAGAGAGAGGGAGTGTGTGTGTGTGGAGAGAGTGTGTGTGGAGAGAGAGAGAAAGAGAGAGGGAGAGAGAGGGAGTATGTGTGTGTGGAGAGAGAGAGAGGGAGTGTATGTGTGGAGAGAGAGAAAGAGAGAGAGAGTGTGTATGGAGAGAGAGAGAGAGTGTGTGTGGAGAGGGGGGGAGAGAGGGAGGGAGGTTGTGTATAGTGATAGAGATTTTTTTTGAGATTTCGCAATAAACTTTATTAATCAATTACAACATACAAGCACATAACATTCAAACAAACCTTAAAAAGGAAAAAGAAAATTGAAATGAAAAAATCTCCAAAAATCAAAAACCACTCCCTCATTTTTGACAGAGCATAAAACATCACTGTAACCCCACATATTTTCAAAAGTACTCAGAATAAAACTTCAAGTCTAACAATATACAACACATTTACAATACAGCAGTCATTCTGACCTTCAATCATACACTTCCTACTGATCCACACGGCCATCTTAGATTGCCCTAAAATGAAATCCAATAGTTGACATTGTGCTTTCTTCTTCTGTGCGTAATTCTACACACAAATAAAGAGTGCTGATGTAGAAACAACACCAAACTGATCAAAAAGAATTACTAAACAAGGCTAAACAACGACGCCAACCTGGGACACTCCATAAGATGGTGAAGAACCGTTTCGCTCATGACACAACACGGACACTCAGGACTCCCATCTGGATTTAAACCTGAAACAAGGGCATTAACCGCTACTGCAGCATGTATAGCTCTCCCCTGTAGATCACCGTACGGCCTCGTCAGAGGTGGGTTATAGAGTGCTTTGATTCCCTTCTCTCCAGGCTAAGTTAAGCCCCTCCCCCAGAGCCAGTTTTTTTTTGTGCCAAGGGGTATCGATCCTGCCATTTAGTTTATCTTTATTTAACACTTTAACACAGTCTCTGTAGAGGGTCTTCCCTGACACCTCTTCCAAAGCCACGTTCTCAACACCACACGGCTGCAGAAAACGGCCCTCACAACCCACAAGGTCACCTATGGTGATGACCTAGGGAACATGTCGCTGCCTCCAACAACACTACTACCACTGTGGACGGGGTTAGATTTGAGCAGAACAGGCTCTTCATCTGTTAATGCAAGTCTACCTAGGAGTTGTAACACTAAATGCAAAGACTTTACACTCAAGTGGGCAGCTACTCATCACCTAGCTCAGGACCCACTAGGGTCACCAAAGCCCCTAGGGTCCGAAGTCCAGCGCTGCACAGAGTTCTGTCCAGTAAAGGGGCCGGCCCACCAGTGACATCCAGGCTCCTCCGTGCTCCAAACAAAGGTTCTTTCAGGAGCCAACGCTTTAGAAGCTGAACTGCATAGGCAAAAGGTCTCCACACCAGGTTTGCTGGCCCGGTGAGAAGTCTCTGCAAACACAGAAGATGAAAGGTTGCAACCCTGCTGGCAAGGTGTACAAGCCCTTGTCTGCCAACTTCTTTAGATAAAAACAACACACTCTGAGGGATCCAATTTAGTTTGTCCCAAAAAAGTCCAGTAGCACCTCCTGGATGCTGAACAGTAGACCTGGAGGAGGGTCTATGCACACTAACCTGGGCCATAAAGAAGAGGCTGCCAGGTTGTTAGAACCCATCCTTTACACCGCAGCTGAGACCGTATCCAGTTCCATCTGTCAAGTCGACCTTTAACTTTCTCGAACAATCCGTCCCAGTTTTTCTTTTTGGTTTGTCTGTCCCCCAGAAAGACTCCTAAATATTTAAAACCCTTCCTAAACTCAACCGCTGTGGTAAACACAGTGTTCCATCTGGCCAGCTTCCTACCAGCAATGTCTGTTCCACCAGCGCTTTTGTTCCAGGTTACCTTAGCAGAGGAAATCTTTACCAGTCTCTTCCACTGTGCCGACATCACAATAACATCAGAACACAAAGACAGTAAAATCCATGAGTTAAGATCAAATTGTGGTAAAGCAAAGCCAGAGATAAATCTCTTTAACCTTATATAACATATAACATTCCAGATAGGGCCCTGCTGTATCCCCCTCTCAAACCTGAAGGGAGCACTCAGACCACCGTTAGCTTTCAGCATACTGTCAGCATCACAGTACAGGACAATACTTTTCCTGGTTCAAAGAAATCAGACCAGTATCCAGACCCAAAGGTTTTGAGACTTCCAAAAGATCCCGATTTAAAGTTATATTGTCAAAAATGGACCTGCCTGGTACACAGCAGGCCTGGTCAAGATGATTCACCTGGCCATCACCTTCTTTAGCCTGATGGTCAAGACTTCTGAACGCAATTTATAGTCACAACCCAGCAGTGAAACAGGCCTCCAATTTCTCAGTTCATGTAAGTCTCCTTTCTTAGGCCGCAGAAGTCAGAACTGCCCTACGGCAGCTTGATGGCAGCCTCCCTTTTGTCAGACTGTCGTTCATGACCTCCAGCACATCCTCTCCAACCACAGACCAGAAGGATTTGTAAAACTCCACCGGCAGTCCATCAAAACCTGGGGCTTTCCCACCCTCCATGCCCTGAAGGGTGTCCTGCAACTCCACCAGGGACAGTGGCCCCTCACGACCCAAGAAAACATTTTCCAGCTCTTGGTGCGTGGTACATTCGCTGGTATATAGCCTAGTGTAAAACTGCTACTCTCCCAGGAATCTCCACAGGATCTGAGAGTACAGTAGCAGACTCCATCTTCAAGGCATGTATCCATCTCCTCTGACTATTTTTACACTCTAGACCAATGAAAAACTTGGACGGAGCGTCCAACTGTGTCACCGTTCCGAAAACAAGAACAGACTAGGGCCCCCTGTGCCTTTACCGCAAGCAGGTTGGCTAATGCCACTGTTTTTACTTTAAGGGCCTCAGATTTTCCTGTGGTCTCTGGTACAGAACAGTAAGATACAGTGCAGTAGGGTACAGGACATTAGATACAGTGTAGCAGGGTAAAGGACATTCGATACAGTGAAGTAGGGTATAGGATAGTAAATACGGTACAGGACATTGATTACAATGCAGCAGGTTACAGGATATTAGATACAGTGCAGAAGGGTACAGGACATTAGATACAGTGCAACAGGGTACAGGCCATTAAATACAGTGCAGTAGGGTACAGGACAGTAGATACAGTGCAGTAGCGTACAGGATAATGTCCAGGACATTAGATACAGTGCAGTAGGGTACAGGACAGTAGATACAGTGAAGTAGGCTATAGGATATTAAATACAATGCAGCAGGGTACAGGACATTAGATACAGTGAAGTAGGGTACAGGACATTAGATACAGTGCAGTAGGGTACAGGATAATGTCCAGGACATTAGATACAGTGCAGCAGGGTACAGGACAGTAGATACAGTGCAGTAGGATACAAGATAATGTCCAGGACATTAGATACAGTGCAGTAGGGTACATGTCATTAGATACAGTGCAGTAGGGTACAGGATAATGTCCAGAACATTAGATACAGTGCAATAGGGTACAGGATAACGTCCAGGACATTAGATACAGTGCAGTAGGGTACATGTCATTAGATACAGTGCAGTAGGGTACAGGATAATGTCCAGAACATTAGATACAGTGCAATAGGGTACAGGATAACGTCCAGGACATTAGATACAGTGCAGTAGGGTACAAGATAATGTCCAGAACATTAGATACAGTGCAGTAGGGTACATGTCATTAGATACAGTGCAGTAGGGTACAGGATAATGTCCAGAACATTAGATACAGTGCAGTAGGGTACATGTCATTAGATACAGTGCAGTAGGGTACAGGATAATGTCCAGAACATTAGATACAGTGCAGTAGGGTACAGGATAACGTCCAGAACATTAGATACAGTGCAGTAGGGTACATGTCATTAGATACAGTGCAGTAGGGTACAGGATAATGTCCAGAACATTAGATACAGTGCAGTAGGGTACAGGATAACGTCCAGGACATTAGATACAGTGCAGTAGGGTACAAGATAATGTCCAGGACATTAGATACAGTGCAATAGGGTACAAGATAATGTCCAGGACATTAGATACAGTGCAATAGGGTACAGGACATTAGATACAGTGCATGTTTTTTTGAAACACACAAGTCAGTCTATAGTCGAGACTCTGGTTTCATTGCTGTTGACTACCTGACTAATTCAGCATGACATCTCTGATATTGTAGCAGTTGGGACATTACTGTGGTTTTGCTCTGAGACTGAAGGGAAAAGCCTCGATCTGGTTCCGATCCCTGGAACCCCCTTCCCCCCCACCCGGCTGTTTTCTGCCCTATCTTTCCACTCTTTTTTTCCTCCAACACATTAAGATCCAGATGCTTCTGCTCTAGATAATTCCGTAAGCCGCTAACCGGAGCCATTTTTCATAGAGATTCATCGAAAACAATTGTGTGAGGGATTGGCGAATTTAATCAGCCTGCTTTAAACGCTGTTACCATCACACACACACACACACACACACACACACACACACACACATTCACATTCCCAAAACCCCCTTAACAGCTAGATGCATACAGCCCCGTATCTTTAGTACAAACGGCCATCTTGATAAGAGCACAGGCTTTTTGGCCATCATTCCACCCCGTCTCTGTGCCCCTGTCTGTCAGACCCATGTGGTCTCCGTGACATTTTCCCTCATAACTTTTGCCAATAAAGAACCTGCCCTTCATGCCCAAGAGGGGTCTTATTTTTCCCCAACTTTTTTTTGTTGTTGTTACTTTCCTGTTTGCTTCAACCTTGGTGAGATTAGGACAAGATATATTCTGCCACACTGGCCATCCATTAGATATGTTTCCCCCTGTCGCTGGTTGTCAGGGGTCATTAGGATCATTGTCCCTCGGACGTCTGCTGGGTGTTCTCCGGCTGCGTGA
The DNA here is from genome assembly GCF_041902795.1 of Electrophorus electricus. NCBI lineage: Eukaryota > Metazoa > Chordata > Actinopteri > Gymnotiformes > Gymnotidae > Electrophorus > Electrophorus electricus. The sequence goes on from NC_137500.1 coordinate 30,682,156, forward strand.
CACCTCCGACGCTCCCCACCGGGTCCTCGGTCCGTGCGCATCCGGAGAGCGGGAAAGGGGCATGCACACGCGGCATGTCAAACACTTCCCCTCGTCGCCCAGCGCCCGTATGCCTCGGTTTGTCGTCGTTGCTCAGGCTTGTACATCTCCATTGTCTCCGGTATGAAGGCATTTACCCTCCGCCCGGAGACACCGGCACCGACTGCACATTCTAACCCCGCCCCACCCCACCCCCACCCACACACAGACCCCTCCCCCTGTTCCTACCCAGAATCCCCATGGCCAGAGGAGGGCTCTCATCATAAAAGGCTTTCACTGCAATTAAACGAATGTGGTTGTTCTTTTCAGGTCAGTAGTTAAATACATAAAAATGCAATTACATTATAATGGAACCTGCCTGCATTTTATTCGTGTCCAAGTGTTGGAACCATAAAAAAAATCAAATCAAATAAAAAGACTACCTCTGTTCCTGTAGATTTATGAGTGGGCATCTCAGGTCCTGACCTTGGCTGAGATTCGAATGGAAAGGCAATCATTTCCCTGTCCCGTTGCCAAAGCGACGCAGAGGTCCTCTCCCCCATTCCCCGTGTTTAAACCTGCGCAGACGCCGACGGGTTTATGGCTTTAATTTGTTTACGATGCCATTAATGTCCATGTGGCTGTTTAATGGCTGCGCCACTGAGACTGGCACTTTGATGGCTGAGCGAGTGTTTAGGTGCTGGATGACTTGGCTCATAGCACTGTGGGCTTGTGTCTGCTTTCTCCATGGTCATGTAAGGTGAGGAATATTTGTGTTGTATAAGCATCTGTCTCTCTCTCTCTCTCTGTGTCTCTGCCATCTTTCGTGTGAAGTCCACAGTGTATCTCTGTCTCCTTTGCTCTGTTGCTGTCTGTCTGTCTCTCAGTCTCTGTCTGTCTGTCTTGTGGTTCTAAGAACAGGTCAGTGAATTCCATAGCGAAACTGTGTGAGTCCCTTGGCACAAATGCTGTCTCAGTGTGAACGTGTGTGTGTGTGTGTGTGTGTGTGTGTGTGTGTGTGGTGAATGTTTAATCTGCCAACAGCAGATGGACATATTGCGTGTATATCTTTGGCACTTTGACAGAACAGTTAACAGTAGTTTGTACTGTATACATCTTTATATCTAAATATGAACCTGAGGGGTTAAGCTGTCAATCTGTAATTCAGTGCTATCCCCAGAAACGAGAGGGGGACAAAGCACAAGCCACACACACACACACACACACACACACACACACACACACACACACACAGATAAATGAGCAAAACAGGACCACACAGAGCAGCTGAAACACACGTTTGAGTTTATTTTTCCAATCTTGTCCTTTGTCCTCCTGCTCTTTGTCCCCTCGAGGGACACACACTGCAATCGTCTCTTTCTTTCTCAAATTCTAGTGCTGCGTGTCTGAGTTTTCATCCCTCAGATCACACCTCCCGTGTAACGCGGTGTGTAAGGCAGCTAGAGCCCAGGTGTGCGTTGGACTGCGTCATGTGACCGAGGTGGGGTGTGGCTGAGGTGGGGGTAGAGTCCCAGCCCTTCCACCTGCCCCTCCGGGGCGATGGCGGCCCCCGCGTTGCCCATGCTGCGGCCAGCTGCCGGATCTGCGTGCGGTCCAGACTCCGTCCGGAGTGCCTTCGTTGAGAACCTTCAAGCCATGGAAGAGGTTTCCGGAGACAGGCTAGGCGGAACAGTCCACATGCGTTTGGGTGGTGAGTGAGGGAGGTGTCGGCTGGTGGAGGGTGTTCGTGTCATGTCGAGGTGACACCCCCAACACGCTGGAGCTCTCTGGTGGAACGGCTCAGGAGAGAGGCCGTGCGGAAACCAGAAGCTCTGGGGTTGTGAAGCCCCTTGGGGGGGGGGGACTTCACAAGTGTGTGACTTTATTACACTCAGCAGGGGTGGATAATCCGGACTGTGTGTGTGTGTGTGTGTGTGTGTGTGTGTGTGTGTGTGTGTGTAAGTATACTGTACTGTAGACTGTACACTAGACTCCTCCATCCTGCCCACCAGTGCCCGCCGGCTTGTCCTCACTCCGTCTGCTTGGATGGACCGACTCTCTGAGAACCTGCCAGCTGGAGGTGGTCCTGTAGCAGGAAGTGTGCTGATACACACCATCGAGCAGTGCTGGAGGCCAGGGACAGCCAAGCTGTTGCCCCCCCCAGCTAGAGAGCCACCAGAAACCAGTCTGCTGCAACTAATGACATCTGGGTTCTTCAACGAACACGTGCATGCGTGTGTGTGTGTGTGTGTGTGTGTGTGTGTGTGTGTGTGTGTGTGTGTGTCTGTGTCTGTTGCCAGATTAACGATCAGCCTCTGTATGCACGTAAAGCAGTAGTCCTAGTGCTACTGCTATGATTAATGACTTCTATGATTAATGACTGACTATTCGTATGGGAGACTAATAGGTTCAAATATCATTACAGTGCCACACATATCTCTACGCTGCTGCCTGTGTGTTGGGCTGCCACACACATCTCTACACTGCTGCCTGTGTGTGTGGTAGGCCACACTTTCACTTAGAGTTGAAGCTTTGTTGGCCATCTTATTGCATTTCACAGGCATGAAGACAGGAACGTTATAAAGGCTTCTGCCGATAATTCTGTTTACAGGACCATTTCAAGAAAAGGTTGACAAAGAGGCAAACATTCCAGACATGTTCTCTGATTCATTTTGATGTTGTTTGTTTACTTGTTTGTTTGTTTTTGGTTTGGTTGGGGAATTGCGTTACTCATTGTTCTATTTGTAGAGATATCCCAACACCCCCACATGTTAGCTAATGACAAACGGTTCTGTTTATACGGACATGTTCAGGAATGATACAGTACATTAGTCCTCTCTAACCCTTATATTAAAATAGTCTCAGGTGCAGTTCTGCTTTTCTATATTTCGTGTCACTTCATCATTGAACACCTGTGTTCTGTCTTCGGGACGTTATGGACAGGAGAAGACGTCCCCGGTCTCTCGCAGCCTTTTGAAGCCCCACCCCCTTGCACTGTGGTGGCAAATAGGGGCGTCGATTTTGCCGAGTCCATCTGCACACGTCCGTTCTGCCCTTCTTCATTCATGTTTTCTCCTCCTCTGTGTTTGGATGGAGAGCAGAAAGATGGCGAGAGAGAGAGAAAGAGAGAGAAGGAGAGCGAGGGAGTCGTCATAGGGATCTGTTTCCGTTGTGCTAATCGAGATCTTTCCCACTTCATCCTCCATTTAAGATGAAGCAGCTTTTACTTTTAAAGAACAGTTAACAAAAGGCCTGCTGTCCTCTGACCCAAATAACAAAACAGCCACATGCAAATACCTGACACAGGTCACCCAGGGTGTTCACGTAGGTCACGTTTGGGCTCACATTCTATGGTTAAACATTACAGTTCGTAAGAGTCCAGCACCCTGAGCGTTTCCTGTTAGCGGGCACCATCACATCCTGCCAGTGAAATGTCGCCAAAACAAACGTCTGCATAGCGCATGTGCGAGTGCTGGGAGTCAGTGTGGAGCGTTGCCTGATGCCTGACGGGCTGTTTGTGGCTCAGTGTCGAAGGGGCCGCACCAGACAGCCGTCCTAAGAGAACGAGGCCGAGGGCTTCCTCGCCGACCGCCAGCCAGACGCCACGTGGCAAAGCTGGCACCCGAACCTAATAATAGCGCCGAGCTTGGCTCAGGCGTACCCGCCGAGGGAAATGGAGGAAGAAATGGCTAGAGTACACCGGGTTGTATTTGTGCAGTGGATTGTGTGTGTGTGTGTGTGTGTGTGTGTGTGTGTGTGTGTGTGTGTGTGTGTGTGTGTGTGTGTGTGTGTGTGTGTCCACTGCTTTGTGCTTATATTTATGCCCCGAGTTCTCCCACTGTACTGTGTTTGAGCAGTCTGTTTACATGTTTCCCCAACCCCTCACCGGACAGAGAGCGCGTGTGTCCCAGCTCAGACCTCCAGCACGTGACAGAGTGGGGGGTCTTTGGAATGAGTGTGTCACGTAGAGCGGCAGGTTCTCAGGCACCAGGCACGGTGAGCTCACAGCCACGTCACCAGCTCCCAGTTGCCCCCACAGAGCCACACAATAAAGGCTCTGTTGGACAGTCCTGAACAGTCCTGGACTCCCGGTAGCCTGCGGGACGCCTGTGTCTCATCTGTTTCTCAAATATCCCCTCTCCCCTTCTGGAGCTGCAGAAAACCCCAGCCCAGTAAATGATGCAAATCTAACATAAGCCCCCTCCACCATCACCTTTACTGAGGGTGAACCTCCGCCACCTCCAACCCGTCTGTCCAGCTCACTGCCCAGCTCACTGATGCCAGTCTCATCAGCCAGGCATGACCAGGGCAAGGTGGAGGGGCTCGTGGTGACAGGGGTGAGGATTGGGGGTTGGGCGTAGCAGGGGTGGGGTGGGGAGGGTAAGAGGTAACAGGGTGGGGGCAGGGTGGTGAGGCATCGACACCAATACGTCACAATGAGCCACTGTTTGCAGACGTTAAATAATATACTGTATTACCACAGTTTCCCTGAACGTGCGCGTGTGTGTGTTTAAGAAAGAAAGAGTTTGGAAACAGAAACTTTAGCACTTCTGTCTCCTCTTCGTCTCTGCAGAGATCTTACACGGAGGGGTGTACGTGGACAAAAACAAGTTCCTGTGTCACGCCGACACCATCCACTGGCAGGACATCGTGAAGAACGCTCGCTCCGACCACTTGGTGGTCCCCTCCAACAGCAGCAGCGCCTGTGAGTCCTACGTTACGCCGCCCTGACACTCACCGGCTGGCGTCTTGACCTACTGTACAAAACGCTGTCACGCACTGGTCTGCGCAAGGCCTCGTTATGGTGTTTATTGAGCAGGACCAACCTGCTACTAGCCTGAAACCCACGTCTGTAATAGCCAATCATGAAATAAGAGAGCTGCAGTATCGGAATGACCTGGTGTTACCTTTACATCACAGAGCGTTGGCGTTTATCTTTGACAGAGCTCTGATAGCTTTTAAAATAGCCGATGTTGGATTGTATTCCACACGACAGCCTTTCGATCGCTTTGATTTGCCCCCACCCTCACCCATGCGGCTCGGGGCCCCTAGTCTCTGAGCACATAATCCACAATAAAACTATAATCTTCTGTTTTCTTTGGCCTCCTCTCAGAGCAGTTTGTGTTTTTTCCTTCTTCAGAACAACAAAAAAAAGAACAAAAAGATCCAGGCAGTCCAAATCCTAATCCAGTCCAAATCCTAATACAGTCCAAATCCCAATCCAGTACCCGGTATTTGGTCCTTTCCTCTTGGCTGTTTTTCAGTCTTTTAAATGATGGGCTCCATCTGACAGTCACACTAAACTGTTATGTGACGGGACAGAGTGCGTCCAGAGTGTCTGTAGAGAATTGTGCGATCTCAGCGGTGCTCCCAGAATGTGTGCCACACTACTCTACCGTCTCCGTGACTCCCAAGGTCGTGGCACATCGTGTGGGTCAGCAGCCATGGGAGCTGCAATAGGCACCTTGTGCAGGCTCGCTGTCACTCTGCAGGACTGTCCCTACAGGACTGCCTTTCTCTACAGGACTGTCTGGAGTGAACAGTATAGGTGACAGAATATGGTGGAGCAGTGTTCCATGTTTTGGAAAAAAAAAAATCCATATACCAAGCGCCATTGCAAGCCTGTCTTCTTCCTAAGAACGAAAATGAAAGTAAAACATTTTTTTAGACTGCACTATTTTAGAATGATAACATTGCAAATAATACAGAGAAATCAATAAGATGAGAGTCCTGATAAAAATCTTGACAGCAGGTGTTATCATATCCACCTAAATTATGATTTCGATGTAAAATCAAATATTTGTTGAGCCCTAGCGACAGAGAGAGCGAGAGAGGTTACTGTTGGTGGAATCACTTTTAATTAAAGTGGTCCAGGACTGGAGAATGCCCCCCCATCCCAGCCCCTACCTGACAGTCAGTTAAAGCCAGCCAGCCAGCGGTGTGAGAGGACAGAGAGCAGTCCGGGGTCACCTCCCTCGGGTCACCTCCCTCCGGGGCAGCGTCGAGTGGGTCACCTCCCTCTGTTTACCTCCCTCCGGGGCGGCGAGAGGAAGCCGACATTTCTAACCGTCTCAATCAAAAACAGCTTAGCGGTGTTATCCGGAGCCTCCTTCTCCCTCAGAAGAAAAATGGTTTTGACCCTTTGTACACCTGGGATGGCAGAGCAGCGGCCCCAGTTCTGATGTGGAGCTGGATCGGCCACAGATGGGCGAGCGTGGTGGGGCGATCCGTGGAGGGGCGGCTCTCGGAGCCACGGAGAAACCTAATCTCGTTATGGACAGTCTTGCCTTCTCTGATCAGGAATGTCTGGGGCTCCGTGTGGACTTAACACCAGCTCTTACTCGGTGTTTAGTACCAGTGTTAAGGATATAAACACGTGAGCACTGGGTCAGCCGAGACCGCTCAGTGTGTACGCCGTTGAGACTGTGTTGTGTGTGTGTGTGTGTGTGTGTGTGTGTGTGTGTGTGTGGTGTTGTTGACACTGTGCTCTGTGTGGTGTTGTTGAGACTGTGCTGTGTGAATGTATTGTTGAGACTGTGCTCTGTGTTGTTGTTGAGACTGTGCTCTGAGAGTGTGTTGTTGAGACTGTGCTTCGTGTGTGTTGTTGTTGAGACTGTGCTCTATGTGTGTTTTATTGAGACTGTGCTCTATGTGTGTTGTTGTTGAGACTGTGCTCTGTGTGTGTGTGTGTGCTCTGTGTGTGTGTGTGTGTGTGTGCTGTGCTGTTGTTGAGTCTGTGCTCTGACTATGGTTGTGTGTGCTTGCAGGTCAGAGATGCCACCGGGCATGTAACGGCCGTTGCTGGGGCCCTAAGGAGAGCCAGTGTCAGAGCCGTAAGTCCCAGCTTCCTTAAGGACTCAAAGACCATAGAAGTGCCACCATCCATATGGTGAAGCTCTGGGTTGAGCACAGAGTGAGACAGTGTAAGAGGGTGGTCAGGTCAGAGTGACAGTGTGAGAGGTTGGTCAGATCAGAGTGAGACAGTGTGAGAGGGTCGTCAGATCATAGTGACAGTATGAGAGGGTGGTTAGATCAGAGTGAGACAGTATGAGAGGGTCGTTAGATCAGAGTGAGACAGTGTGAGAGGTTAGTCAGATCAGAGTGAGACAGTATGAGAGGTTAGTCAGATCAGAGTGAGACAGTATGAGAGGGTGGTCAGATCAGAGTGAGACAGTATGAGAGGGTCGTTAGATCAGAGTGAGACAGTGTGAGAGGCTGGTCAGCTCAGAGTGAGACAGTGTCAGAGGCTGGTCTCAGAAGGAGACAGTCTTTCTCTGTATGGTTATTTTCAAGAGATAAGGCATTAAAGACATTTTAAATGTTAATGTTTCCCCTCACTGTGTCTCTCTCTCTCACACACACACACACACACACACACACCCTGACACACACTCACACACCCTGACAACCTCCTCATCCAGAAGACTGCAGTAAAAATCGAGGTGTGTGAAGTGCAGTTATAACCACTGGAATGGCTGCTGGCTACAATAGAAGCGTTGAAAGAAACCTTCCGTCACGCTCTGATCCAACCCGGAGAATCGCACGGATCACGCGGGCGCTTTGATTCCATCACACGCTCCTGTAGCCCGACGCTGTAGATACGCCCTGCTCCTGTCAGACCCACGGGCGTCACACGGGACCACCGAACTTCACCCCCACCCAGACCCATCCAGCCAGGCAGAACTGCTCTGACAAACTCCTCTGAAAGTGTTCAAATTGGGGTCAGGTGCAAGAGCAACTTTTGGAGAAAAACAAAAAAATGAAACAAAATCTTTAAAAGCAGCCGTAATTAATCACACCATCCTGTCTGCTTCCGTCTCCTGTCTT
>NC_137500.1:30695000-30712500 GCF_041902795.1 Electrophorus electricus
TGTCAGTCAGGTTCTGGTCTAGGCTGCAGGATGTCAGTCAGGTTCTGGTCTAGGCTGCAGGATGTCGGCCACGTTCTGGTCTAAGCTGCAGGATGTTTGCCACATTCTAGTCTAGGCTGCTGAAATGGCCACGTTTTGGTCTAAGTTACAGGACGTCGGTCAGGTTCTGGTCTAGGCTGCAGGATATTGACCTGCTGTGGGCTAGCTGTTAGCCGGTCATACTTATCAGAGTTTGTCTTACAGAAAGTACGTACATAACCTTTTCCATTTCTGACAAAGATTTAATTGTTATTGTGGGTTTCTCATTGAAAGGTAGCCTTGAACATGGGTAGCCTTTTCAATTAGGTACACAGTCAGCATAGTTATCTAGCTGAACTAGCATGTGCATAAAAATAACTTCTTTTTTTATGAATAACGAATATGCGTAGCCATCTTCAGAACACTGAGAAGGGGTTAGACAACTATGGGCCCGCCCCCTTATTGAAAATCATCGATCTAATTGGTCAGATTTTCTAACAGACTTACATTCCAGAATCCTTCAAAGTATTATCAGAAGGCGCCGGAGCCGTTCTAATCAGCAAGTTTTGATTGGGCAGCACTGCTCTTTGGCAGATATGCGTCCTATACCAATAAAAATGGTCTGGATGGCCAGTCTGTGTTTACTGAGTCTGTACTTTGTCAGCATGCTTTTGTGTTCTCTCTCTCTCTCTCTCTCTCTCTCTCTTTGTGTTTCTTTCTCATTTTTTGTCTCTTATCCCTGTCTGTATTTCTCTTTCTCTCTTCCTAAATCTTTCTCTGATCTTAGCATTCCGTGGTGTCATGGCATACCACACACACACACACACACACACACACACACACACACACACACACACACACACACACACACACACACGTAATGTACACATGTAAACATGGCACTGTTTACTAACTGTTAATATTCCTGCTTGATACAAAACGCATCGCATTACAAAATGTGTGTGTGTGTGTGTGTGTGATTTGCACTTCCTGTATTTGTCCTGCAGATAACTTCGTGGTGGACCACAGCTCATGTGTCCGTGCGTGCCCCAGTAACAAGATGGAAGTGGAGGAGAACAAGATAAAGATGTGTATACCATGCACGGACATCTGCCCCAAAGGTACCCACCCGCACACTGCCAGCCCTCTACAGCATAGCCCCTGCTCCTACTAACCTGCAACGTGCCTCAGAGCGTCACTCTGATACACGTATAGCTTTCTACACGGCCACGTGCTAATAATATACAACAAGCCCCCAAAGAATAGGCTGACATGCATGTAGGATAATGTACCACGTCATGCTAACAGCCCAAAATGTGCCCCAAAGGTGGGTAGCTTCAACTTTGTACCCCTAACCATCCAAACTCATTGTAATAGCCCATATGCCCCAAAGGAATATGGTTAGATCTCTTCAGCCAACCATAAAAGTCTGCAAGCCCCCTTCCATTGACCAGAGATAAAAAATAGCGCAGCCCGGCCCGGGAACCAGGAGCGGTAATGCTGTAGCCCTGAAGATCTGTTTGCCTTAAAGAGCAATATGTTGTGGAAAGCATGACATGTGTTGGGATGCCCACCGCAGAGCGTGAACCGCGCCATCTTCGCCGCACACGCTTCCGGATGCTTTATTGGATTCTGTCGCCTTCCGTGGCGTCCACGCTCGTAAAAGATACCAGCTGCTTCCCTAATGAATCAGCGGCCCGGTATAAACGTGTAGCCGTTCCTGGATATGGCACTGAGAAGTCCCACAGGTTCATGCCACTTGTAAATGAGAATACGTGGCGTTCAGGACTGGAACTTTGTATAGATAGCTTTGTTTGTTTTTTCTGTTCTTAAATCCTTTGTGCCCAAGTTGCCCTAAAGGCGCTGCATGTGGCTACTGCTGCTTCCCGGGGGGCTGGGGCATCTCTGCTGACGTGTCTGCGTGTGTGTGTGTGTGTGTGTGTGTGTGTGTGTTTGGCAGCATGCGACGGCATCGGCACGGCCAGTCTGCAGTCTGCTCAGACCGTGGACTCCAGCAACATCGACAGGTTCATCAACTGCACCAAGATCAACGGCAACCTAGTGTTCCTTATCACAGGAATCAAAGGGTGAGGCCCCCCCGTCCCGCACAGGCGGGCCGGACCCCAGGGACCAGCTCCCCACACGGCACCATCTTCCGCCCCATCCTGCATCCCAACACTGCTTAGACAACAGTCGTGCCTCTAGACCTACAACGCAACACGTTAGACAACCAAGCGCTAAGCTGGAAAAACACCGTGGCGTGACTAATCCGTACTAAAATCACCTTAGCTGTGAATACACTCTTCCGGCTCTGTCACCATTAAAACACACCGAGTCGTTAGCGCTCCGGGGCAGGCTGTTGGAGATAGAACAGAGCGGTAAAGGATGGATGTTTACAGCGGAAAGTTCAGCACCGCGTCACCTCCACGTCTGCTTGCCCGCCGCCTCTACGCGGTGCCATCACTCCAGCGACGTGCGCGGACTCTTATCACGCACGTTTACGCCAGGTGCCACCTGGCTGGGAGGGGAAGTGGGTGTCCCAGGGGAAGCAGCGGGCGCAGGGACGGAGCGTGTGCGCGCCAGGAAAACTGTGCCGACACGTTCCCAGCCGGAGCTGACCCCTCGGGTGGCTGTGCTGCTTTTAACATGGAGAGACTCAAGCACTCGGTCTCCCAAGAGACAGTTAGTCAGGCAGGCTTTACTGTACACACACACTTTCTCTCACTCTCTTTGTCTTTGTCTCTCTTGCTTCTTCTCTCTCTCTATCGCTCTCTCTCTCTGACCCATTCTTCCCTTAACGCTTCACTACCTAGAATTAGCCTCAGCCAACAAAGGGAATTGTAACCATTTTTGGACCCACTACATCAGAGTCTGAGCCCACGTGACGTGTAAACACTTCAAAACACATAATGGAAGACTTTATTGGAAATAAGAAGGGAGCAGGGATACCGTCTTATACGCCTAGCCTGTTACACTGGCAAACAGATACTTTCCCAAATAACACAAACTCACATGTACACAAAATCCATCGTCACCTGACTCAATATTTACGATGTAGGCAGAGGAAGACCTGCTACTGGGTGCCGTTTGTAAGTAACGTAAGCCATAGACAAAGAGAGATGACTTCATAAGAACGTCATAAGAACTTCAGACACATAAACTCTTCTGTACGGACACACAAAGCAGCCGGTCACATTAGATCGATAACGAGGCTAGCAGTCTCATAGCTGCACAAAGTTCGCGTTGACAAACACTTAGCACAGGTTAGCATATGACAGTCGATAACGATAAACGTCCTCTGCAGGTATGAAGCGCATTAACGTATTTACATAAGTCAGAGAGAGAACAGGGCCACAAATAACCTGGAGATTCTTTCCTATCAGGCACTTGCTGTTTCTGCTTTTCTTACATCCTAAAAACATCTTGCGCCCCCTAGAGGCCAAGAGCGCAACTACAACAAAGGCTTGGCCCCAAACTGCGTCCGTCGCGCATATGCTGACTTCACTTTAAAAAAAAAAAAACCCGTTACCCCAGGCCTCCTGATGCACGCTTTCACGTGTGACCTCACAAGAGTGATGATTAAATCACGTCTGCTTTCTTGTCGTGCTCTGAACCGAAGGAGGCTTTGTGTTGACTGCGCTCACAGCTCTCGTTTCGTGTCTTTTCCAGGGACGCGTACCACCACATCGAGGCCCTGGACCCAGAGAAGCTCAACGTCTTCCGCACCGTTCGAGAGATCACCGGTAAGACGCACCCAGATCTTCACACAGGGGTTGCACTGTAACGATGTGGTCTGCATATTCAGCCTTATGTAATGAACCATTCATTTATATGTACATAACAAAACGGTAGCGACTAACTTTGACTTGTTGGACTGAGGATGGGTGGAGACTGCATGAGATGGAAAAGAGGAAAAAGACGTAGCGATTGAGGAAGCGGGAGACGGAGAGAGAGTCTCCGCTCTATCTCCCTCTCTCGCGCTCTCTCCAGTCCCGTGGCACTGCTGACCTCCCTTCATCATTCCCACTGTTGCATGGAAGCTTTAGACACAGCAGCTGAGGTCGGTCAGCAGACGGCTTTCTCTGGCCCCTCCCCCCTCGGTCTCGCCCCCCAGGTCTCCGCCGGGCGACAGCCGGGAAAGCAGGCAGGCACGTCCTCCCGTCTCTCACGAGAACTTTGCTCACTGACAGAACAGTGTCCTCTCCTCTGATGTGTCATTTCTGCTCCGCGACCTTGGCTTGAGGTTGTTGACATTCGGCACTTTGAGGTGGCGGCCCGGAGGGTCTCGCGGAAAAAGCCCCAGTTCCTCTCTTTCCCTTTTAATGCGTGCTCATCTCGGAGTCGGAGTTATTACGGCGCAGGTTCGGTCGGGCACATGGGCTAGGGATCAGCGATCACCCAGACAGTGAGGCGAGCGTCAGCGGCCCGGTCAGGTCCGGTCGCCTACGTATGTCAGCGTACGGGCGTTTTCCATTCACTATTGGAGTCTGTTAACCTTGTGCTACTAAGCTAGCACAGACACCTTTGCTGATTCATGCCGTGTGCTATGTATTAGAGGTTCTAAAGACTACACACATCTGGGGTTTCCTGAATGTGTTTCTTGGGCAGGTTCTCCTAGGTAGCGTTACAGATAGACTAACACATAGTGGTTTTCCGTGTGTTGAGTTTTCATGGGTGGATTTTTCTGTGTTTTGTGTGATTTATTACAGAGCTTCTGCACACGCATTTAGCCCAACACCTTGTCCATGCTGATATATTAGAGTAGTAATGTTGAGATCTGTGTGTGTGTGTGTGTGTGTGTGTGTGTGCTGCTGTTAGCCTAGAGCAGACAGGTTCTCAGTGGGATCTCGTTAGTGCCATTAGGATGATGAAGTCGCGCCTCTGTGCATAACGTAAACAGATAAAAACACAGGCAGACACACACACACACACACATGCACACACATGCATATACACATTGAGACTTCCCATTGCTGCAATTTTGTCATTAAGGCAATTAGTGTCAGCAGACACCATGCTAACAACACATCACAGAGGAAGACAGCGCCGTAATCTGCCTTCACGAGCCCCCAGGGTCCCAGTAACACACTCAGAACACTTCCAGGCTCAGTTAAAGAGACACACTTATGTTTACCAAGTATTTAGGTGTAAACAGGGCCAGGATTAGGTGTGTTATTTTTCTTGTACGCATCACACTTTTTTAAACGGGATTAAAAGTGATCGGGACGGTAAGATCTCGTGGGTCGGTGTGACGCACCATTACAGTGACGATTTCCAGCATGACGGTGATAAAGGAGGACAATAGCTTGACTGACAGGAGGAGTCATTTCACTGTTGCCCAGATGGGACTGGAGGAACAGATTTGTTTGTTGTTGTTGTTGTTGTTTATTAAGCATCATAAGAGCAATGCTATAATTCCACGCCTTTGTGAATATTTTCCGTGGCCTGTTTGGAGAAAAATGCTGCATATGCAAAGCGGAAGCGTGAACGTGGCGGGATGGTGAAGTCATGTGACCACATTCTCGTCCCCGCAGACGGGGCTTCATTTAAACAGGGATGCCTGCCCCCGGGCCTGGAGATCTACCGCCCTGCAGATTTGCGGTCGCTAAAACAAATTTTCTGAAATTAGAATTCCAGGGTTTTTTGTAACAAAATTCAACATCTCAAAGTATTCAGGAATTTTTTATCTTTTTCTCTCTGACAGAAGCCAAGAACTGACTCGAAGGCATGTTAAAGTTCACTCAAATTTGAACTTTCTCAGCAAAAAGATATATGCAAGTTAGTCAAATGCATGGAAAAAATCAAATTGATAAACTCCATGTAAAAAGTGAGTGCAGAAGGATCAGTGTAAATTGTGAGCTATATGCAAATTCTAGACTATTTATGAACATGCAAATGAGCTGCTGGGACTCATGTAAGTCCAATAGGAAGAGTTGTTAAGAAAGAAAACCAAACCGATTTCTTCTGCCATAGTGTCCCATCTTTGGGCTTGGGCAGAGCCAAGAACTTCATCAAGGTCATTCTCCCGGCCAATAAGAACACTTCCTAGTATGAGGAAAGAGGTGGAAGTATTTGAGAATTTTGGCTCGTTGCGCCACTATTCATGGACCCGAATACTGCGTGGAAAAACGGACTTGGTCCCGAATGGTACCGTGAGACGTAACGTCTGGGTTCCCCTGCTCCCTCACTCAGTCCGTGCAGCATGAAAAGTACTGAGAACTGTCAAAGTGCATGTGCTACTTTAAACACTGGCCCTCTTGGAAAAGGATTTAGGTTTTTTCCACACCTTTTCCCATCCGGACAGATTCAGAGTACACGCCTGTTGTCTCATTGGTCAATCATGTCTGTAGTAGCACGTGTAGCAGGTTTGCAGGAGAGGCAAAATTCTTCACGAAATTAGACTTTCGTAGTGCTTATAACCTTATGAGGATCAAGAAGGGAGTTGAGAGGAAGACTGCCTTCATCATCACCAAAGGACACTATGAATACAAGGTGACGCCATTCGGTCTCAACATCTGTGTTCCAGGCTTTCATGAGCGATGTTCTTCGAGCAGTCATAGCGAGGTATGTTAACGCATATATAGATGATATCCTTATTTACTCACCAGAACTTCAGACACATTCAACATGTTAGATCTGTATTGAAAATTCTCCTGGATAATGGATTGTATGTGAAAGGGGAGAAATGTGAATTTCATCCAACCACTACCACATTTCTGGGGTATGAATAAGTCATGGGGGAGTGACTATGCATGACAAGAAAATAGAAGCTATCCTGCATTGGCCAGTACTGACTCCTGCATTGGCCAGTACTGACTCCTGCATTGGCCAGTACTGACTCCTGCGTTGGCCAGTACTGACTCCTGCATTGGCCAGTACTGACTCCTGCGTTGGCCAGTACTGACTCCTGCATTGGCCAGTACTGACTCCTGCATTGGCCAGTACTTTCGCAAATTTTTATCAACGTTTCATCAGAAATTTCAGTAGTATAGCGGCTCCTCTCACAGCTCTCCTCAAAGGATCTTCTAAACATCTTAATTGAACTCAAATGGCTGAGAGTGCTTTCAACAGAGTAAAGGAGGCGTTCACGACGCCTCCCATCCTGAGACATCTGGACCCTACCATCCCATTTATAGCAGAAGCTGATGCTTCCAACATTGCTATTGGAACCGTCTCTTCTCAACGACATAACGGGGAGAAACTACAGCATATTTTTCAAGGAAATTATCTCCCGAAGAACAAAATTATGGCATTGAAGAGCGCAAACTGTTGGCCATAAAAGTTGGCCTTGGAGGAATAGAGACATTGGCTAGAGGGGGCTAATCATCCTTTTCTAGTAATCACAGATCATAGGAACCTAGAGTATATGCATATGGCAAGACAACTGAACCCCCGCCAAGCGCGTTGGTCCTTGTTCTTTTCCAGGTTTAACTTAAAAATTATGTATCGTCCAGGAAATCGCAATGCTAAAGCAGATGCACTTTCCCATGTCCATCAAGAGGGAGAATGAGAAAAGAACAGAGGAGAAGGAAACCATATTACCTACCTGGATTCACCTGACGTCCATCAGATGGGGGATTGATGAAGGAATAGAACAGGTCACTCGAGGAATGGTCACCCCAATAGAATGTCTGAGTGACAAACCCTATGTACCTGAATCTGGCTAGCCTGGGCCCATTCCTCCCTCGCTACAGGTCATCCTGGGGAGACACGTACATGTCAGCTCCTGGCTAACTGGTACTAGTGGGAGCCATGTGTCGTCTTGTTGCGCCTGCAGCCAGAGCTGCAGGAAAACTCCTGCCGCTTCACATGCCTGAAAGACCTTGGTCTTACATCGCACTGGATTTCATCACAGATCTTCCATGTTCTGAAGGAAACACTACTGTACTTATGGTCATGGACAGATTTTCCAGAGGGGTAAGATTCATTGCCTTCCCAGGCCTACCCAACGCCTTCCAGACAGCTGAGATGTTATTCACCCAGGTATTCCACATATTTGGCATTCCCGAGGACATATTATCAGATAGGGGTCCACAATTCACATCTCGAGTCTGGTCAGCGTTTCTGGAACGCATTGGGGTAACCGTTAGCCTCACATCTAGGTATCATCTGCAATCTAACAGACAGTGCAAACGTTCAAATCAGGAACTTTCAGGAATTTTCTGAGATGTTTTTGTATGAACAATCCTTCGGACTGGTCCGAGTTCTTACCTTGGGCGGAGATGGTGCAGAATTCACTCACTAGCTCGGGATTAACCCCGCTTGAGTGTATTCTAGGCTATCAACGTCCTATGGCTCCATGGACTCCTGTAACCGCTGATATCCCAGAGTTGGATGATTGGATGCAACGTAGTGAGAAGGTGTGGGAGGAGACTCACCAATGCATTGAGCAGGCAATACGACATTATAAAGAAATGGCTGACAGACACAGAGGGGTGACCCCTAACTACCAACCAGGTGACCGAGTTTGGCTTTCCACGCGGGATTTCCGCAAGCCAGGCTCCTGCCAAAAGCTGGGTCCCAAGTATATAGGTCCCTTCACGATCTGTAAACAGGTTAACGAGGTGAGCTATCAATTGAACTTACCTGCACATTTCTGTGTTTCAAGGTCCTTCCATGTCTCTCTCCTCAAGCCTGTTGTTTCAGGTTCTTTGGATGAGGTCTCCCTGGAGGATACCCCTCCACAACCCATAAACTATGATGGCACTCCGATATACGCAGTACACCGCATTCTGGATTCCAGGAGGAGGGGAGGTTCGGTACAATGCTTGATGGACTGGGAAGGGTTCAGTCCTGAGGAGCAGAGCTGGGTTCCTCGCGATGAGGAGCCCGGTCTACTATCGGACTTTCACTCTAGAAACCCTGAAAGACCTGCTCCTCGTCCTCGCAGGCATCCCCACCACATCCTGACGGAGGGAACTTGTAATAGGCCAGATTCCTCAGTGCTGACAAGAGGTCATCGCGGCCATCCTCATGCCTCAGCCGTTCCGGACTCTTTGGGGGAGGGTACTGTTATAACGCCAGATCCCCTAGCAGACTACAACACCCAGCAACCCGTTCTTCTCCATGGCAACATCTCCACCAATCAGATCAGCATCACCAGAGTATTGAACTCACCTGTACATCATTAGTATCAGTGTATATAAGACTCTTGAGAACTACCCCTCACTGTGAAGTATTGCCGTAAGTTTTCTGAAAGCATACCGAGCGTTGTTTCTTGATTGGATTACTGTGTACCATACCTTGACTTTGTTTTTCCCATATTGTATTTCTGCCCCTTTGTTGGATATTCTGCCTGGATTGTTTGTGTTTGCTCTTCTGGTATTTGAATCGGACTGTTGATTCTTTATGATGTAGATTCTACACACTCACCACACGGACATACACACTCACCACACGGACATACACACTTACTGGACACACACACTCACCACACAGTCATACACACTCACCACACAGTCATACACACTCACCACACGGTCATACACACTCACCACACATACACACTCAGCACACGGACATACACACTTACTGGACACACACACTCACCACACAGACATACACACTCACCACATGGACATACACACTCACCACACAGTCATACACACTCACCGCACGGTCATACACACTCACCACACGGTCATACACACTCACCACACATACACACTCAGCACACGGTCATACACACTCAGCACACGGTCATACACACTCAGCACACGGTCATACACACTCAGCACACGGTCATACACACTCACCGCACGGTCATACACACTCACCACACATACACACTCAGCACACGGTCATACACACTCACCACACATACACACTCACCACATGGACATACACACTTACTGGACATACACACTCACCACACATACACACTCACCACATGGACATACACACTTACTGGACACACACACTCACCACACAGACATACACACTCACCACACGGTCATACACACTCACCACACAGTCATACACACTCACCACACGGTCATACACACTCACCGCACATACACACTCACCACACGGACATACACACTTACTGGACACACACACTCACCACACAGACATACACACTCACCACACGGTCATACACACTCAGCACACATACACACTCAGCACACGGTCATACACACTCAGCACACGGTCATACACACTCAGCACACGGTCATACACACTCACCGCACGGTCATACACACTCAGCACACAGTCATACACACTCAGCACATGGACATACACACTTACTGGACACACACACTCACCACACAGACATACACACTCACCACATGGACATACACACTCACCACACAGTCATACACACTCACCGCACGGTCATACACACTCACCGCACATACACACTCACCACACGGACATACACACTTACTGGACACACACACTCACCACACAGACATACACACTCACCACACGGTCATACACACTCACCACACAGTCATACACACTCACCACACGGTCATACACACTCACCACACATACACACTCAGCACACGGTCATACACACTCACCGCACATACACACTCAGCACACGGTCATACACACTCAGCACACGGTCATACACACTCAGCACACGGTCATACACACTCACCGCACGGTCATACACACTCAGCACACAGTCATACACACTCACCACACATACACACTCAGCACACGGTCATACACACTCAGCACACGGTCATACACACTCAGCACATGGTCATACACACTCACCGCACGGTCATACACACTCACCGCACGGTCATACACACTCACCACACGGTCATACACACTCACCGCACATACACACTCACCGCACGGTCATACACACTCACCGCACGGTCATACACACTCACCGCACATACACACTCACCGCACGGTCATACACACTCACCGCATATACACACTCAGCACACGGTCATACACACTCACCGCACGGTCATACACACTCACCGCACATACACACTCAGCACACGGTCATACACACTCACCGCACGGTCATACACACTCAGCACACGGTCATACACACTCACCGCACGGTCATACACACTCACCGCACATACACACTCAGCACACGGTCATACACACTCACCGCACGGTCATACACACTCAGCACACGGTCATACACACTCACCGCACGGTCATACACACTCACCGCACGGTCATACACACTCAGCACACGGTCATACACACTCACCACACGGTCATACACACTCACCGCACATACACACTCACCGCACGGTCATACACACTCACCGCACGGTCATACACACTCACCGCACATACACACTCACCGCACGGTCATACACACTCACCGCACGGTCATACACACTCACCGCACGGTCATACACACTCACCGCACGGTCATACACACTCACCGCACAGACATACACACTCACCGCACGGTCATACACACTCACCGCACGGTCATACACACTCACCGCACATACACACTCACCGCACGGTCATACACACTCACCGCACGGTCATACACACTCACCGCACGGTCATACACACTCACCGCACGGACATACACACTCCATGTGGGTTTGAGTGAAACAGTGACTGTGTAACTGAATTTCTCCTCATTGTCGCCTTCTCCATTAGTACTACGACGTGTCTGAGTAGGCTGTGTCTCATGCCCTGATGGTGTGTTCACTCTTTTTTGCCTCCCTCTTTCTCTTTTGTTTTCACTCTCTCCTCCCTCCCTCCCTCCCTCCCTCCCTTATGTCATCTCATCTCTCCATCCTGTTTGTTCTTTTAGCCACCACTCCATTCTTATTCTATTAAATATTCAACAGTCAGATCAATTATTTAAATATCTCAGTGGTCTGTGTCGAGAGCATTATATTTTCATTCTGCCATCCCACTTTAAAAAACAGGGGCAAGTACCAGAAAATTGGGAAGGTTACCAAAACGCATAAAAAATGTAACTGCACAGGTGAGCTCATAGCAGAAGCCTCAGTCTCTCTTTAAACGGTTATTGGTCATTATTTTTCTATTTTAATTGCACCACCAGTGTGTTTGTAAATTGCTTGACCTGCATAAGTCTCTGATCAGGGATACAATGTGCCCTGCTATAATGTCGCACTTATCAACAAAATTTGGATTCTTCGTCGTAGTAGATATTAAAATGGAGACACACGTGCTGTCGGTTGGTGTTTGTCATTTAAGCTGCATGCGGGGGCTTCTCTTGAAGACAAGTGCTTGGACCCCTCATCAACATTCATGTCTCTTTTTCAGGATACCTGAACATTCAGTCATGGCCAGAAAACATGACAGACCTGAGTGTGTTCTCCAGCTTGGCAACCATCGGTGGCCGGTCTCTCTACAGGTACTCTCCATCACTCCATCTACCGATGATGTCTCTCTCTCTCTCTCTCTCTCTCTCTCTCTCTCTCTCTCTCTCTCTCTCTCTCTCTTTCACTCCCCATCACTCCATCTACAGATGAGGTCTCTCTCTCTCTCTCTCTACAACATTCCATCTTCTGATGAGGTCTCTCTCTGTCACTCCATCTGCTGATGGTCTCTCTATTTCTCTCTCTCTTTCTCTCTGTCACTCCATCTACAGATGAGATCTCTCTCTTTCTCTCTTTCTTCATCACTCTACAGACAAGGTCTCTCTCTCTCACTTTGAGTCACTCCATATGTAGATGTATTATTAATATACAAATTGAGTTTTTATGGAAGATAGAAAATGAATAAATAAAATAAAATAAAATAACAACACCAACAAAAATTGTAGAACATCAGACATCAATGTCTGAACCAAAATGGAATGCAGTGACGTAAACAATAACGATAACAAACAGTTGAATTAATTGTGACTAATTGTGACTCTTTTTTAGTGTTTTCTCAGATTTTCTAGCAGTTTTGTATATATTGCCCTGCTAAAAATACACTTTCTGTGTTTTCCCCCAGTAATAGTTTCAGTTTTTCTTTATCAGTCAGTGTGGGGAAGGTGGGGGGTTTGTTAATAATTCTCTGCAGAAAGGATTTCATTCTCTGATGGGTTTGTGATTTGGACATGAAGGAGCGAAGTGACTCCCAGTTTCAGTCTCTCCTGACAGGCAGTGAGTGTAAATTCTGTCCTTTCTGTCCAGCTGGTTTGTCTGTGCCTTCCTGTTTCAGTGGCCAGATTCTGGATTTAGACAAGGTCTGCTGTTATTTGTTGTCTTTAATTTTGATGAGGTAATTTGTATTTCAAATTCAGATTAAGCAGTTCATAATATTTTTGATTTATTCTCATATATAATTAAATTTTTCTAGTGCAGGATATAATTAGCTTTGTTATTGTCTTCAATTTCTTTCACTCTAGAGAGTTGAGTGTCGAGGGTTGAGTGTAACAAGTTGAGTGTTGTGGGTTGTGTAGTGGGCTGAATGTAGCAGGTTGAGTGTAGCAGGTTGAGTGTCGAGGGTTGAGTGTCGCGGGTTGAGTGTCGAGGGTTGAGTGTAGCGGGTTGAGTGTCGAGGGTTGAGTGTAGCGAGTTGAGTGTCGAGGGTTGAGTTGGGCTATTTTCTCATTGGGTTTGTTTGATCTTCACTGATTCTTCTCATTTCTCTAGTTTAGGTGTTTCTGTGCAAGGGTGAAACCGTTACCTTCTGGATTTTTACATAATGATTCAACATACATTTTCCAGACATTTCCTAGATATTATTTTCACTGTTCATAATATTATTATCAATACATAGCCAAATATGTACCTTACCTCTCTTAACTGGAGTTACATATTTCTCTGATTCTTTTTTATGCCAAAATGCGTGCTGACTCTTCGCCACGCTTTATTTGTGGAGGTTTTACTGAAGGGGAAATACGATCTCTGTTAGACTGTAAAAAAAATTTTTAAATTCATCACTCCATCTACAGATGAGGTCTCTCTCTCTCTCTCTCTCTCCCTCCCTCTCTCTCTCTCTCTCTCTCTACCTCCCTCCCCCTCTCTCTCTCTCTCTCTCCCTCCCCCCTCTCCCTCTCTTTCTCTCTCTCCCTCCCACAGTCCCTCTCTCTCTCTCTCTTTCTCTCTCTCTCCTTTTCTCTCTCTGTCGCTGACACTCCATCTACAGCTGAGTTCTCTCTCTGTCACTATCGTTCTGTTTGTCTGCCTCCGTGTCTCTCTCCCTGTCTAAACCTCCATGTGTCTCTCTCTCTCTAACACTCCCTGTGTCTCTCTAATCCTCCCTGTGTCTCTCTAACCCTCCCTGTGTCTCTCTCTGTCTAACCCTCTCTGTCTCTCTGTCCAGCCCTCCCTGTCTCTCTCTGTCCAACCCTCCCTGTCTCTCTCTGTCTAACCCTCTCTGTCTCTCTGTCTAACCCTCTCTGTCTCTCTGTCTAACCCTCTCTGTGTGTCTCTGTCTAACCCTCCCTGACTCCCTCTGTCTAACCCTCCCTGTGTCTCTCTCTGTCTAACCCTCCCTGTCTCTCTGTCTAACCCTCCCTGTCTCTCTGTCTAACCCTCTCTGTCTCTCTGTCTAACCCTCTCTGTGTGTCTCTGTCTAACCCTCCCTGACTCCCTCTGTCTAACCCTCTCTGTGTGTCTCTCTGTCTAACCCTCCCTGACTCTCTGTCTAACCCTCCCTGTCTCTCTGTCTAACCCTCTCTGTCTCTCTGTCTAACCCTCTCTGTGTGTCTCTGTCTAACCCTCCCTGACTCCCTCTGTCTAACCCTCTCTGTGTGTCTCTCTGTCTAACCCTCCCTGACTCCCTCTGTCTAACCCTCTCTGTGTGTCTCTCTGTCTAACCCTGCCTGACTCCCTCTGTCTAACCGTCTCTGTGTGTCTCTCTGTCCAACCCTCCCTGTGTCTCTCTTGGTCTCCCTCTCTTTGTGTTCTGTCTGTCTGCAATCATGATCTGTGATGTTTTCCTTGTCTCACTGACTGTTGCTTCTACTGCCTGATAATATTTAGGCATGGCTTGCATTAGTGTGACCGTGCTCCGTCAGCCTCTAACTCTGCGGCTGAAGTTCTGCAGAGATAAAACGACCCGGGGGCCTTTTGACCCAGGATCAGGGGAGCAGGCGACCTTTTGACCTATGATAAGGAGGAATAGGATGACCTTGCAGGCTGCCATCCTGGTCAGAGCAGGGAGAGAGGCTTTGCGTTCAGGAGATGCCAGTCTTCAGTAGTAGTTTGGGGTCATAGGTGTGGATGCCCTCATTTCTAACAGGATATTGGGAGCTGAGCTCTGCTGTGTTGACATTCCTGCTGCTCTGTCTGTGAAAGGCCAAATGCTAAAAAAACAAAAACAAAGACAATGAGAGAGAGAAAACGAGCGAGAAGCAAAAAATGAGAGAGAGAGAGAGAGAGAGAGAGAGAGAGTGCTACAGACAGGGTGTCTGCTTAAACAGGCCCGTGGGTCATTCACTCAGTTCTACCATCGTAGCAATTATTGACTGTCACATGATACAGAAGAGGAATGCATAACACCACTGGTGTTCTGAGAGAGAGAGAGAGAGAGAGCAAGCAAGCAAGCAAGCAAGCACTGGGTGGATGGGTGTATGCGCAGAGCTGTGTTGATGCTCTGCTCTGTCTCAAAGCCCCTTTGATGTGCTATTCAGCACGCCTGCCTGTGATTAAAACCTCCTTCAGCTTCACCAGCGTGCAAAACGTGATATTAGAACATCTAAAGGCAGTGCTCCTCAACGCTGGACGAGGAGCAATGCTAGCTACCCTGAGGGGCAGATTCAGACCACTTACCTGTCAATCATCCATCACTTCATGGGCTTTTCTGTTCACGCTTTCCTTTCTATTCTTTAATCACTTTGTCTTTCTCTTGGTATCTGCCCATTTCTCATTTCTCACCTGTTTCTTATGCCCCCACCGCAGTGGTATCTCCCTGCTGGTCCTGAAGCAGCAGGGCCTTTCATCTCTGCAGCTGCAGTCCCTGCGCGAGATCAGCGCTGGGAACGTCTATGTGTCCAACAACACTCAGCTGTGCTACTACAACACCATCAACTGGACCAGCCTGTTCCGCATCCCCGCCCAGAAAGCCCTGATCCGCAACAACCGAGAGCCCAAGGAATGCAGTGAGTTGCCACGCGCGCGCACACACACACACACACACACACACACACACACACACACACACACACAGGCAATCTTCTCTACACACTCAACCTGGACCAGTGCAACGGCTGGGCCTAGCCAGAGCTGGAGCACCCCCAACAACCCAGAAGGCCAGGCAGTGAGGAGGCCACGAGGTCACCCATCCGCCTGCGGGGGGGTGCCGTTATCGGACAGCGGCCTCGTCCCCGGCCGAGCCGGCCGGTAGCTGGACACGCGGCGAGCTTCGCTAAAGTGCTAAACTTGAAACAGTGAAACGTAGCCTCGAGCTAAGAGCATAGAAAAACCCGGGCGCCTGTTCCAATTAGCCGCTCCCTGAAAATGTCGAGTCATTCTCTGAACTATGGAGCGAAATTAATTGCAGGGACCACCTGGAACAGCGTTTGACATTTCTGAGGTCTCTGGTGGAGGCTGTAATCACTAGAGAGTTCACACGTGCTCCTCTGCTCTGGTGAGAGAGTTCACACGTGCTCCTTTTCTCTGGTGAGAGAGTTCACACGTGCTCCTCTTCTATGGTGAGAGAGTTGACACGTTCTCCTCTTCTCTGGTGAGAGTTCACACGCACTCCTCTGGTGAGAGAGTTCACACGTGCTCCTCTTCTCTGGTGAGAGTTCACACGCGCTCCTCTTCTCTGGTGAGAGAGTTCACACGCGCTCCTCTTCTCTGGTGAGAGAGTTCACACGCACTCCTCTTCTCTGGTGAGAGAGTTCACACGCGCTCCTCTTCTCTGGTGAGAGCTCACACGCGCGCCTCTTCTCTGGTGAGAGAGTTCACACATGCTCCTCTTCTCTGGCGGAGGCTGTAATCACCTGACAGAATTCGTGAGCGCTCCTCATCTCATAGCTGAATGACAGTTATGACTTTTTGAAAAGATTTTTTTCCCCCATTTCTCTCTTCTTTTCCTTTCATCTTGCGGCATGTTATGATGCAAAGATGATCGTTAGATTCTCTGGGCTGCAGCGCCACGGAGACGCACTCTCCCCTCCGGCGTCTCCGCAGATCCCTAGACTCTGACCCGCGCCGACTTCGGGATGCATAAGCTACCCGAACAGCAGGTTTCCCGCCGTAGCCAGGACTTTGATGTTGCCATCTTTGATCTGCCTGCCATGCAGTGTTGCTACACCAGCTGCACCTCCTGCAACCCCAACTCTCCACCCGTCAGACTTCAGCCAGCTTGGTTACCTACAGGGCCCCAAATTACAACATCATCCACTCCTCCACAAATCAGCTTCTTTTGTTTTTCGCCTTTCCTTCTTGGGCTGAGTGTCGGGGGCCGAGCCTGCTTCCTGGGGGTCTAGGAGCCCCTACCTGGGGTGTGGTGTGGTAGGCGGGTCGGGCTACAGAACTGGGCCACACCCACCACAGCATCCTCTGTCCTGACCGCCTGCCAGCTGAAGTTCCAGAAGACAGGTGCTGCCATGTTGGTGGAAATC
>NC_137500.1:30717500-30730000 GCF_041902795.1 Electrophorus electricus
TGTGTGCGTGCGCGTGTGTGCGCGCGCGCGCGTGTGTGTGCGTATGTGTGTGTCCGTGCGTATGTGAGTGCAGCTGTATTTACGTATATAGAGGTCTCCTCCTGTGACCCTGCTCTCTCCTGTAGAATCACCCAGCTGCAGACCCCTGTCTCCTCATCCTCACCCCTGTCCCTCCACACTCACCCCCGTCTCTCCATCCTCACCCCATCTCTCCATCCCCACCCCCGTCTCTCCATCCACACCCCCGTCCCTCTGTACTCACCCCCGTCTCTCCATCCACACCCCCTTCACTCCATCCACACCCCCATCCCTCTGTACTCACCCCCGTCTCTCCATCCACACCCCCGTCTCTCCATCCACACCCCCGTCCCTCTGTACTCACCCCCGTCCCTCCGTACTCACCCCCGTCCCTCCGTACTCACCCCCGTCCCTCTGTACTCACCCCCGTCTCTCCATCCACACCCCCGTCTCTCCATCCACACCCCCGTCCCTCCGTACTCACCCCCGTCCTTGGTGGTTACAGTGTACTGTTGTGGCTGGCACCTTGGCGCTTGGCGTTGGGTAGTGCCCGCTGCACACGGAGGAGAAGGGAGCCTCGAAATGATGTCATGGCCCTGGCCCACTGAACCACAAACTCCACCAGACCCAGCTAGAACCACATACCTAGCCAGACGCAGCCAGAACCACAGACCCAGCCAGAACCCTCTGGGCCTCCATGACAAAACACCACTCATTCTCATTCCATTTGCGGCCGTATTGTGACACTCACCCTTCATTATTAGGTGACTAAACCACATGGTAATTTCTCGCTTTCACACCCCACTCCTTATCACCCACATATCATTCTCTCTCTGTATCAGTCTGTCTTCCTCCCTTCGCTCTCTCTCTCTCTCTCTCTCTCTCAGTCCTCCTTGCTAATTTTATCAGTGCCAGACATCCCTCATTCTTCTCTCCTGCGGACATCGGAGCCAAAAGTTAAAGTGCTGTTACTACCCGAGTGTTGAATGGCTTTTATTGGTTTCTATTAGACCGCGAGGCTGACTGCTGTAGTGTGATTGATTGTGCGACTGTGGGTTTGTCGGGCCGTCCTGATCCACGGGCCTCTAGATTGCGCTGGATGGATTGTTAGTCTGTAGTGAACGCAGGCTGTTTGTGTGTTTGTGGTCAGCAGCGGTAACTGGATTTGGAGAGTAAGCCAGATGTGTGTCTGTGTGTGTGTGTGTGTGTCTGTGTGTGTATGTGTGCCTTCACTCTTTGCTTTGCTGTGCAGTGCAGTGCCCATTTGCTCAGACTGTG
The DNA here is from genome assembly GCF_041902795.1 of Electrophorus electricus. NCBI lineage: Eukaryota > Metazoa > Chordata > Actinopteri > Gymnotiformes > Gymnotidae > Electrophorus > Electrophorus electricus. Next base: position 30,718,797 of record NC_137500.1, read on the forward strand.
CCTATGTTGAACGTGTGTGTGTGCGTGTGTTAATGTTTGTGTTCTCTTTTGTGCTGTGGCGTTATGAAGAGAACACAAACACATCTCTCAGTATGACTCAGGGATGCCCTTGAGAGAACAGCCCAGGAAACATAAGTGTGTTATTTATGGATGGGAATATGTACATTTCCTTGATAAAACAGATCAAACAGCCCTGGCGTTATTCCTATTGTGTAAAGATGTGCAAAATGTCTTGAAAGGGCAGTAATATTAGACCGTACACACCATGACAGCTCTTCAGTTTTCCAAGGACATAGCTTCAGAAACACCACTGCTAATCCTAATTTTCTACTTTTCTTTGTCTTTTCTTTCACTCTGTCCCTATTTCTCTCTCTCTCTCTGTTTTAGGGAACTACGAGAGTTTGCCAACGCTTCCATGTGTCTGGAGTGTGACTCTCAGTGTGAGAGAGCCGAAGACAGCGGTCTCACGTGCACGGGCCCGGTGAGTCTGGCCGCCATGCCCTGCTGTGGAGGGCGCTAGTGAGCACGGCACATCGCCCACACAGTTCTCTGCTGTGAAGTTCAGTCCAAACAGTTTAGTCATACGTAGTTTCTCGATTTAAACATCCAATGATTGTTTTCATGCTAATGCTTTGACCGTTTAGTTAATATATATTAAATATAGTTGAATTGTTTTAAATCATATTGACAAATCCCTCCATGCAGAGTTGGTAGGGAAATGTTCGAACTGTTCTGCAACTTCTCCTATTCTTAAATAAGAGCACAAAGTGCTTATATTACTGCATTTTCACCAAACAATTACAACGAGATTACTATGCCTATATAATTCCCACTTAAATCATCATTTAATCCACTAAAGGACTCTGCAACTGTTTAGTCCTTTGTTGCGTGTTTTGTGTTTATTTCTTAAGTGGACGTGCTTTTGCCTGGTTTAGTCGTTACCTAGCGGAGCAGCGTCATGCGGAGCGCCCCCTGCTGGTCTGCAGCCCCTCCAAACACTCTCATTCCTGCTGGGTGGCTCCCTCTACATGTGGCTCTGGAACTGAGTACACACGCACACACACACACCCGCACGCACGCCCACGCACACCCCCGCGTGACTAATGAAATCCCTAGCTGAGATGCATTCCTGTTGCCGTGGGAATGGTTCCGTGTGCTGTTAATTCAGCGTACGATTGGTTCAGCTGGCTAATGCGGCCGTGCCCTCCCGGAGGGAGCTGGCTGAAGGGACCACAGACGCAGAAGAAAGCAGCTGATTTAATGTACATGATAAGAATTATCCTGTTTGCTTTTTTCCTCCACTGCCTGGGGCGTTCTGGTTTAATCCTAGGTATATATTAGGTATATATTTAGCAGGTGTGTGTGTGTGTGTAACACTAACCACACACACCTTTGACACACACCTGTATAGGATTTTGCATGTGGTCTCCATGGCAGACCGTCCAGACACATTTAGTGCCTCAGTGCCGACACTCCGCAAACAGGCACAGGGCTGCCGTCAATCACGGTCTTTCACTAGTGCGGCGGCGGTCACACACACACACACACACACACACAAGCGTGGTGAGGTCTTATTAGCTGGTGAAAACACTTCGTGTGGTTGTAGCTCAAAATGAGGTTCACAGCCAGAGAGCTCCTCCTCCACCTTCCAGGACAGGGCCGGTTCTACGTCACGAAGGAATTGTATATCCCGATTACAAATCCTTTTAAATTCCGTGAATGCATGGGAACATGGCGGAAATGTTGTCATTCATTACATTTATTAGATTTAAAAATATCTTGGGTGCATATGGCAGCAAAAAATCACATTTGTGTGTAACTTTGCGAGAGCAGCACATCAAGGTTTTCTGTGTTGAAATAAAAGCAGGTCGCTGTAATAAATCTGAGTAATACACACTTGGCGTCAGAGCTGTGTGATGGTTTATACGGCGATGTCTTATCTGCTCCATCCTAACTCAACTCAGCTCAGAGAGACCGGCCAAGAGAAGACAGGCCCAGAGGAGGCGTTAGAAATGGCCTTTTCTGAAACATTCACCTTTAAGGCTCACCGAGCCTGTCCTGTTTTTATTGCCCAGTTCCATGGGGGAACAGCTACACACTGGGCCCTTGCCTGTGTGTGTGTGTGTGTGTGTGTGTGTGTGTGTGTGTGTGTGTGTGTGGAAGGTTTGTGAAGGTCACAATCTTTCCAATCTCCACACCTGTGGGAACAGAAAACACATTGTGTAGTCTTATGTGGACAGACCCCATACACTTTAACAGTAGTTGTCATACAGCTGTCTATAAATTCAGTTCCTGCCATTATCATTGGACAGCACCTCTTAGAAATCCCATTTAAGCTCCAGTATTCGTCCTCATAGTGGGAATTTCTGTCTTCAGATGTCAGCCAGTGTTGCTGAAACATTAATGGAGTGCCCCGAGGAAATGGCTCTCTGCTCCTCTGGCTTCCAAACCCTGCTGGGTTGCCGGTCGAAGCTGCTGCCTTGTAGAGCGTGAGAGATCAGCAAGAGCGTGGCCTGGGTCAGGGAGCCGGGCTTGGCCTGGGTCGGGGAGCCGGGCGTGGCCTGGGTCGGGGAGCCGGGCGTGGCCTGGGTCGGGGAGCCGGGCGTGGCCTGGGTCGGGGAGCCGGGCGTGGCCTGGGTCGGGGAGCCGGGCGTGGCCTGGGTCGGGGAGCCGGGCTTAGCCGGGGTCGGGGAGCCGGGCGTGGCCTAGACAGCTTCTCCCCACACACATGCTTGGGCTCTGTGTGATAGCGTGCTCTGTGGTAAGCACTGGCTGTGGTGCTGAAGGTGCTTGTGTCTGCCTGAGCTCAGTCCCATCCTTGGGGACAACTAGTCCAGTCCAGCTCTTTGTTCCAGCTCCAGGTAATGAGGCCCCTGATTACCTGGTTCAGGAGTCTGAAAAACTGAAAAAACACCAGGAGTGGCTGAGAGATCCCTGAAGTCAGGCTTGACAACCTCTGACATGAAGGACTATGGCGTGCAGTGGTCAAGCTCTTACACAGACCTGACCTACAGAGCCGTGGATCTGAGGTAAAAATATCCACAGATCTGTTAAAGGGGAGAGAGATGGACTCGCCTTGGATGAGAACTTTGTCCGAGCTGGGAGACTGAAAGCCCGGTCGCGGTGCCTCCAGTCAAAGCGCTCCATATGGTCCAAGGATATAGAGTGCTTCACACTCAAATCAAGTGTCTTTGTGCATCTTAAATCCTAATTGGCTGTTGCCAGGTAACTGGACCGGAGCGAGCAGGACCAGGACATGCTAGACAGGAGGAGTGGAGTTCTGGGCTTTTTGGTCTGTTTGGTCAGGGTTTTGGTGTTCTGTGTTTTACACATATATTAAAGAGACCTTGGAAAAGAAACCTGTGGGGTAAAAAGATAGTATAGGTCATAGGTAAAGTTACTATGGTTACTATGGTCATAGATAATGTTACTCTTGTGATAGGTAAAGTTACTATGGTTACTAAGGTCATAGATAATGTTACTCTGGTGATAGGTAAAGTTACTATAGTTACTATGGTCATAGGTAATGTTACTATCAGTAGTCTGATGTGACTTGTGAAGGGTTATGACTGCTATGAAGGGTTATGACTGTTGTGAAGGGTTATGACTGTTGTGAAGTATTATGACTGTTGTGAAGGGTTATGACTGCGTTGAAAGGTCATAGGTAAAGTTACTATGGTCATATGTAATGTTACTATGGTTACTCTGGTCATAGGTAATGTTACTATGGTCATAGGTAAAGTTACTATGGTTACTATGGTCATAGGTAATGTTACTATCAGTAGTCTGATGTGAAGTGTAATGACAGTTGTGAAGGGTTATGACTGATGTGGAGTTCTATGAATGTTGTGAAGTGTTATAGAGTTTACATTCAGCTCCCAGATCGAGATCATTTTTTCACAGGCCACAGGTCTGGCTTTAATTAATGAGGCTGATTTCTGTAGTGTCACACACACATTACTCACTGATTTTACTTAAGCCTTATGTAGCCTGGGCTCCGTCAAACCTGAATTTTAATGTTGTTTTAACCATAATTAATTAATTAATTGATTTAAAATCAATGCAGCTTTTCGTGGTGAGATTGATTGTTCTGTCTGCATGACATCATAATCTGCCTGACTCACAGTCAGAAGATGTTGAACAAAATCCACTCATGCAGGAACAAGAGACATCTACAGCATTCTCTTAAAGAAACCCTGCACACACACACACACACCCATACATGCACACATACACACATACACACACACACACACACACACACACACACACATACACACACACACACATACATGCACACACACAAATACACACACACACACCCATACATGCACACACACACCCATAAACACACACACACACACACACATACACACACACACACACACACACATACACAGCCATACCCGCTTTTGGGGTCTCCGAGGTCTGGACCTCGGCATTTTTTCCGAGGTGTGCGTAATAATCATGAAGTAATTCCCTAAAAATAACTCTATTGACAAACAACAGGCAGCTAAATGCGCAGAAGCCTAATACAGGGAACAGGAATTTGACCAGTGGACAGATTAGTTCAATGTTATTCATCCCCAGATATTGAGTGTGTCCAGATTCCCCATGAGCTGTCCTGATGCAGGCTAGTGAGTCTCATTTGAGTGGATTAACTAGATAGTTAACATTAGATGGATGGATGTGATGGTAGCCAGAACAAGCGAGCAGACCAGTAACTTTCCCATTCTGTCTATGTAAAGCATTTTCATAACGAGAGGAACATAGCCAAGGGTGGTCATATTTGCATATAGGTATGAATAAACACAGAAGGGTGGCATTGGCATTTGATCAAACGGTAGCGTCTAAATGTTACTTGAAGCATTTCTCATTTGTTTGGGAGGTGAGAGATCATGTTGTCAAGAGTCAACATCCATACAGACTAGACGATTCCATTTCAGTGAGTCCACATGGATGAACTTTGACAAAACATCGCCCTCTCTTCAAGTGATGCACACTGCCCTCTTCACAAATCACACACACACACACACACACACACACACACACACACACACACAAATTGACCTATTGCTCCCATATTTGGTTATGATTTCACTGGTGTCTCTAGTTTGAATTTCCCTATGACAATTTAATTAAACATTGTCAACATTAATTTTCAGTTGTTTTGTGATGACTTTGGCCTCTCCCGTACTTCCAGACTGTGGTGTGGGTCACTTATTGCAACATTTAACCTTAAGAATTACTGGCTGACAGATAATTTATGCTGCTGCCCACTGACATGCAGTTGAATGTGGAAAGAGCACGAACCCCAGCTCTCAACTTCTCTGTGTTTCCTGTATTTCTACGACCCTACGGCCATTCACACGCACGCGCACACACACACGCAGGAACGATCCCTGTATTGACGATTTCAAGGTTGCTTTCCCTGTGTGTGACCCCTGACCCAAGAGAGCGGAGCTCAGTAGCGGATTGGCTGTGAGTTGTGGGCTGTCAGGCAGGGGGTGGCGCTAACAGCGCTCGTATTGATATCCAGGCTAACTCTAAGGGCCCCTCCCTCCACCCCTCTGCCTCAGCTGGCTATATTACACCTATAAATTCAGCCAGCTTCATTGTTATGGTCATTGCATGGGCAGTGAGGGATGGTTATTACCTCTGGCCTGGTTGCTAGCAGTTTATGTCTCTTCTTTGCATCTTTCTTTCTCTTTCTCTCTCTCTCTGTCTCTCTCTCTCTCTCTCTCTCTCCATCCGTCTTGCAGGGCCCCGATCACTGTGTGAAGTGTCTCCACTTTAAGGACGGTCCTAACTGTGTGGAGAAATGTCCCGACGGCCTTCAGGGAGCCAACAGCTTCATCTTCAAATACGCAAAAGCCAACAATGAATGCCATCCCTGCCATGCAAACTGCACTCAGGGGTATGCACTGTGTGTGTGTGTATGTGTGTGTGTGTGTGAGTGTGTGTGTGTGTGTATGTATGTGTGTATGTATGTGTGTGTGTGTGTGTGTGTGTGTGTGTGTGTGTGTGTGTGTGTGTGCGTGTGTGTGCACGCGCGCATGTGTTCCAACTTGTCTGGTCCTGTTTGCCATAGAGATATTAACATTACCAATTAAAGTTAAGTAATTGAATTGGTTAACCAGTTATGATTACATAATTAAATCTCTTTCTCATGTCAAGGGCATATGCATTTCTATAAATAATGGATAAAATAAAAACAAATAACTTTTTTAATTGATCAGTTTTCAAATTTTCTTTCTTTTTCACTGTGCACTTTTTAAAGCTCCATTAACAATCTCATTTAAAGGTGTCAGACGAGAACATCTGAAACCTTACTGGGTTTTGTACTGATATTACCAGTATCCTCTAAGAAACTCCGGCGGGTCTGTCAGTGTCCTGTCTAGTGTCTGACAGGATCCTCGTCACTGACCACAGTACTGACCCAGCTGTGTGCCTGACATGGTAATGACATGGTACTTACGTGGTTCTGCCCCAGCTAACAGCTGCCCCTACAGCTTGCAGTCCAACACGAGCACTCTCTTCACTAGTCAGACCCGCGTGCGAAGCAGCCTGTGTCTGCTGTCACAGACCGTGACTCAGCGGTTCCAGGAGCACATTTGCCAACATGGAGAATGACCCTCATTGCCTTTTTGTATTTAAAAAAAAAACAAAAAAGCAAAAGCCCGGAATCGTGCCAACTTTGGCAGCTGGCCTGGTGGAGAGAGGTGGAGACCAACTCCAGCACTCCACCTAGGCTGACGGCATGCGGCCCTCCTTCCGTGTCCACCGCATTGCTTCTCGTCTCCCCAACGCCCATCAAACTCCTCCCTTCAAAGTCCTCCCTTCAAACTCCTCCCTTCAAACTCCTCCCATCAAAATCCTCCCATCAAAGTCCTCCCATCAAAATCCCCCCATCAAAGTCCTCCCATCAAACTCCTCCCATCAAACTCCTCCCATCAAAGTCCTCCCTTCAAACTCCTCCCATCAAACTCCTCCCATCAAACTCCTCCCATCAAACTCCTCCCATCAAAATCCCCCCATCAAAGTCCTCCCATCAAAGTCCTCCCATCAAAGTCCTCCCATCAAAGTCCTCCCTTCAAACTCCTCCCTTCAAAGTCCTCCCTGCTAGGGATACACCGGACTTCCTCCACCACCTCTCCATAGACTTCTCGACATCTATTTCTGATACTGTTGGCAGTCTCTGAGTGTGACTGTGCTTCGGTGTCCTTGACTTAGTGCAGTCAGGCATCAGCTGGCGCTCCGAATCCCTCCTACGGCTCCATGCTGCTCTGGGTAATGACCAGACCCTATCCCAGATCTCCCAGAGACATCCGCTAATCCAGAAACATGCCTTTCCAGGGATATTTTAAAGGATCATATTACAACACGCTGTAGAATGAACATGGGGATTTGGTGATGAAAATGAAGGGAATGCTGTTTATTTTTGTTTGTTTATTGTTCCTTTATTGATTCATTCATTTATTCAGGTCTAATCTGTATTTCAGATGCACAGGACCCAGACTGCAGGACTGCATTGGCATGATTGACAGGTAACATTGAGTTATTTATTATGAACACATACACACACACACCTTGCCCTACAGTACTTCTGTACTTGCTACTCATACCTGTAAATATTGTAATTTGTTTGCTGCATCCTCTTCCCAGTGCCTAACCAAGTTTGATGATAGAAGGTTAGAAAGACAGACATACACACACACTCACACACACACACACACACACACACACATACACACACACACACACCACTTTCCATTCAGGCCTGTATATATACTGTAGCTTTTGCTGTCTCTACTGTTCTCAGTGTCTAACTGGGCGAGAGAGAGAAAGAGAGAGAGACAGAGAGAGAGAGAGAAATTGGTTGGTTGGATAGGGAAAGTTATATAATGACTAGGCCACACTTTTGTGATTTATGGCTTGCTGTAAGGCCACGGTGTGTGTGTGTGTGTGTGTGTGTGTGTGTGTGTGTGTGTGTGTGTGTGTGTGCGCGCGCACGCATGTGCGTGTGTGTGTGTGTGTGTGTGTGTGTGTACACATTTGCTCTACAGCACTCTTGATAAATTGATAGCACTTTCTTTTGTTCTCATGGGGGAAAAGGAACAAAACAGCAGTAACTGCTATGAGCAAATGGATGTGCTGTTCCAGATACACACACACACACACACACACACACATATATACATACACACACGCACACACACACATACACACACACACACACATATACATACACACACACACACACACACACACACGCACGCACACATGCATGCATACATACACACACACACATACACACACATACACGCATGCACAAACACATGCACACACATACACACACACACGCGCGCACACACATACACGCACACATACACGCACACACACATGCATACACACACATATATACACGTATGCATACATACAAACACACACAGACACACACATACACGCATGCACGCACGCACACACGCATACATACACACACACACACACACATACACGCATGCACACACACACAAATGCATACACATTCACACACACATACACATGCACACACACGCACGCATGCCTACACACACATACATGCATACATACACATGCATACACACACACCCACACATACACACAAACACACACGCATATACACTCGCCCGCACACATACACATGCACACATATGCACGCATGCCCACACACATGCACGCATACGTACACATGCATACACACACACACACACACACACATCTGTATATCCCATATCATATCTATATATCCCATATCATATGCCATATCCCATATCCCATATAATATCTATATATCCCTTATCCCATGTCATATCTATATATCCTAAATCAAATCTAACTACAGCTAGTGAGAAAATACTTTTCAGTCAGTTTTAGGGTTCCACTTGCTTATATATGATGAGTATGGGTATGTCTCTGGGTGATTGCTATTAGCATGTCTGTCTGTGGATACGGCAATCACCCCCAATATTAAAACCACTGACAGGTGATGTGAATAACACTGGTTCTCTCGTAACAGTGACACCTGTCAAGGGTGCGATATTTCAGCCAGCAAGCCACCAGTCAGTTCTTGAAGATGATTTGTTGGAGTCAGGGAAAACTGCTAAGTGTAAGGATCTGAGCATCTTTGACAAGGTCCAAGTTGTGATGGCTAGACAATTACACTCTCATCTCCACACCTTCATGCTTTCCCACACACACAATTATTCTTTGTGTTAGTTGTGTGCATGTATATGTCTGATAGTGTGTGTGGGAGCTTAATAGTGAATGATAGAGTACAGTATTGCATGCATGAAGGTTTAATAACATCAACAGCAACTTTATTTATGCAGCACATTTAAAAGACAGAAGGTATAAACCACAGAAGTGCACGTTTGATTCACTGTGTAAGATACGTATTTGAAAAAATAAAAGCAGATACCAAACACTACCAAACACTTAAAACAGCTTCAATAAGCTAAAATAAGTTCTGTATGAAAGCAGCATGCTGGGATAATAATATAATCAAATTAACAATAAAGGACACAAAAGCAACTGAAGGCTGGACAGAATGATATCAGGAGAGAACAGTTGCCTGAAAACATGATCACATGCCTGAGAGAATAGAGAGGTTTTCAGATTTGACATAAACATTTGTTTATTGTGGGGGCTGATTTGAAAGGGTTTCAAAGGTTTAGAGTATCCACGGAGAAAGCCCAGTCACCTTTGACCTCAGCATAGGTCATTGAACACCGAAGACCATCTGCTCATAGGGCCGGACCTGTGGAATGGAGGCTGATATGATCAGAAGTATAGCTTGGAGCCATGCCTCTCTGTACAGAGGTAATGCTCTCCCTGGTCCTAGTGCCTGTCATAACAGGGGTAATGCTCTACCTGGTCTTAGTGCATGTCAGTACAGGGGTAATGCTCTCCCTGGTACTAGTGCCTGTCAGTACAGGGGTAATGCTCTCCCAGGTCCTAGTGCCTACCATTACAAGGGTAATGCTCTCCCTGGTACAAGTTCCTGTCAGTACAGGGGTAATGCTCTCCTTGGTCCTAGTACAGAGGGAGATGTTAAGATGTTGTGCATGGCTGTGTACATTCAGTGAAGATGGCCTCAGGTCACTCACTATGGCTATGACAGAATCAGGATTATCAAAAATAGCAATGTCAGTCTTCTCTTGGCTGAGTTCAAGAAATGTTTTGACATCCAGCACTTTATGTGTCTTAAAGAATCAGAAATGAGCTGCCGAGAGTCACTTTCGTCTTAAGTGGGAGGTACAACTGCATATCCGCTGAATAACAGTGATATTATATTTTATACCTCTGGTCCGAAGAGAGAGCCCTGGGGTATCCTGCATGTAATAGATACTCAAGAGAATTACAAGTGTCCATCACGACAGAAAATGTTCTGATTTCACACATGAAGCAAGCCACTTCAGTACAGTACCCCAGATACCTCTACAGTACCCTAGATACCTCTACAGTACCCCAGATACCTGTACAGTACCCTGGATACCTGTACAGTACCCCGGATACCTCTACAGTACCCCGGCTACCCGTACAGCACCCCGGATACCTGTACAGCACCCCAGATATCTCTACAGTACCCTAGATACCTCTACAGCACCCCGGATACCTGTACAGTACCCCGGATACCCGTACAGTACCCCAGATACCTGTACAGTACCCCAGATACCTCTACAGCACCCCGGATACCCGTACAGTACCCCAGATACCTGTACAGCACCCCGGATACCTGTACAGTACCCCGGATACCCGTACAGTACCCCAGATACCTGTACAGTACCCCGGATACCCGTACAGTACCCCAGATACCTGTACAGTACCCCGGATAACAACACCACCCTTCAGACCATCCAACAGAAAATAGTGTGAATGACAGTATCAAGGAGTGGCCTAGAAGACCAAGAAATCTAAGTCTATGAGAATGAAAACAGTGTGGTTTCCGAAGGCAGCAGCTCGCAGTAAATCACCGGGTTACTGCGGTTGATTGGATAAATCCTATATGAAAGGGAGAATGATGCTGTTTGAGTTTATTAGTGTGTGGTGGAGACTATAAAGGGTTGTGAATCGGTAGTTTGATAATGTGTGTGAGAGACTATGATGCATGAGTGTATGCATTTGATAGAGTGTAGAAAAGAGTATGACATCATGCAAGGGCC
>NC_137500.1:30732500-30780000 GCF_041902795.1 Electrophorus electricus
AGTCTGGCCACGGTCTCATTAGGCCAAGCTCGGGCCGCGTGTCTGCACCTTTTCTCCTCTGCACAGCGCATTCATAGTGGCTCCTTTCCATTCCTGAGGCAAAGCTGCAGTCTGCTGGCAGGTCAGCAGGGTTCTGAAGACCTCCGCCGTGGTCTCTCACGGACCCCTGCCTGTTTGGAATAATAACTACACACACTAGCCTAACACGCCTCTGTAAGGGGAGAGCCTGTGTCTGGGAATGGGAGACACGCTCCTCCTCTCCCCTCCCCTCCCCTCTCCTCTCTTCTTTTTCCCACACCTCCCCTCCCCTCCCCTCTCCTCTCCTCTCCTCTCCTCTCCTCTCCTTTAACTTATCAATAGCAAGGCACAGGAAACATAAACTCACAAGTTATATTCATGTTTCACTCTGCATGTGTAATTACAGCGATCATAGACAACATAAGCAGGAAATATTTATACAACACATAATATCAGTGGTAATTGAGGTGTTGGCATTCCGGGGAGGTGAGGGGCAGGGCCTACATCACCATGGAGATGCCATGGGGGTCATCTGTCCCAGTGATCAAATGCCCCACTGACGTTAATGAGGAGAGTTAAAAGGGGCATTTGGACATGAACTCCAGTGGTCTGGCCTGCAGCCTGGCAGCATAGGGATGTGTGGGGCAGGGATGGCCTTCAGATCTGGGCATGCCGCCTCCTTCCCCGCGGAGTGCATGACCTCCTCCTCTCTCCTGTAGCATAATACACATAATACAGAAACTGAACAATGGAAACTAATGGACATTTGTATATATAAGAGTTAACACATGCATGCACATTTGGGTGTGTGGGGGGGTGAGGGTGTGGGTGGGGTGGGGTGGGTGTGTGTGGGTTGTGTGTGTGTGTGTGTGTGTGTGTGTGTGTGTGTGTGTGTGTGTGTGAGAGAGAGAGACAGAGAGAGAGAGAGAGAGACAGAGAGAGAGAGAGAGAGACAGAGAGAGAGTTTGGGCTCTGACTCCTGCCCAGCTGCATACAGCAGCTGTTTAGCCCTGGGCTAGTTGACAATGGCACTGGTCTTTATGGTGAATAACAGAAATAAGATATTGCTGCAATGTGCTTGTGTATGATGATTCCTCCCAGCTTCAGAATGCCCATCAGCATAGACATGATGCATACAAACTGCCTTTGCTACCTCACTGGAGGTGTTTCTGTTTCATTTGTTTAATTGTGTCTGTTGTGTTCTAAGTGAGTGTGGGAAGCATATTCTGTTCCTTATGGTGAAGTCAGCTGTTTGCAGACAGAGCAGCTTACAAGCCATGCTTGGTCTGGTCAGCTATTTCAGCACCGGCTCTAGCAGACAGCTCCCTGCTCTGTATTTGGAGTTTCAGCACCACCTCGGGTGGACAGCTCCATACAGGCAGTGCTGCCCGATTCCAAGCAGCTCCCTCCGCCCCCTTTCTCCTGTAACCCCTCCCCTTCCTCTCTTAGCTTTCCTGATTTAGAACTCCATTTAAATGAAGAACGGCTATTGTGTTTTAATCAGCAGCCTGTGACGAGCTCAGAGATTGGACATCAGCCACGAGCGTGACCCCCCCCCCCCCCAAACTTTCCCAACCTCTCTCTCTCTCTCTCTCCCTCCATCCCTGTCCTTTTCTTTCTCCTTCCTCCCTTCTTTTTTTTACTATCTTCTTTTCTCTTGCTTTATTGTTTTCTCCTTGCGTTCTGTCGTCCTCTCCCTCCCTGTATCCCCACCCGCTCTCTCCGCCAATAACAATAGAACAACGGGGCGCGCTGCCCCGTCTCTCCACGACCAGCCGCTGCCTTCACCCGCCACCCCGCCTCCGTCGGCTCCGTCTGCGGGCCTGTGCGCGCCTCGGTTTTATCAGCGTGGTCCTCCCCCGTCTCCCCGTCTATCTCTGACACTGCATCTGAAGCTCCTCACGCTGTCCCAGCCGTTATCTCCGCTCACTCTCATATTTCAGCGCTTCTTTGATACCCTTGGGGCTTTTGTCATTCTTCCGAGGCACTTTCCATATTCTAGTGCTGATTGCGCTACAGCCACGAAAGACCTAATTAATAACAAAAATGGATCGGGCCTCGTGCCCCGCCATTAATTAGACTTTTCCTAGATAGCTCGTCCTCCTCCGACCCGTGACGTACCCGGGCTGCATCCGCCGCTTTCAGAAAGTGTCCTGCCGCAAGTTTGGGTGTGCACTAAAGCTGAACCTGTGTTTGTTCTTGCTTGTTACACGACAGCTGGTGGAGCCCCTGACCCCCAGTGGAACGGCGCCCAATCAGGCACAACTGCGCATCCTGAAGGAGACGGAGCTGAAGAGGATGAAGGTCCTGGGAGCAGGGGCTTTCGGCACCGTCTACAAGGTAATTACGGCTGTCTTGTCGGATTCTCCAGAAGACTTGTAGGCAACACACCTTTTAATGCGTACGTCTGATGTATTGTGGAAACACACGAGATTAGAGACCACTGTCAAACACCAAAAGCCACAGTTATTGCTCACAGTTATCTCACTCACAAACCTCTTTTTCCAACATATTTGCACCTCTAAAGATATTTGTTACCTGACTGTGACTCTAATGTAACATTTTCTTTCTTATCATTGCTTGCTGATTTTGTTATTGGTGGGCGTCTTAACAATGAACCAGCGAGGATGTTGGAAATTATATTCATAACGTATTAGGATCTTATTTCTTATATTAATGCTGAATTTTATGTGGATGCATTTGATAGTAGGTGAACTCAAGAGGGGTCACGGCACCAGATTCCACATGAATCTCTCCCATGTGTCTCTGTCAGGGAATCTGGGTGCCGGAGGGTGAGACGGTGAAGATCCCTGTGGCCATCAAGATCCTGAATGAGGCGACTGGCCCCAAAGCCAATGTGGAGTTCATGGATGTGAGTGTCACCTGTAAGCCCAAGGTGGTGTTCGTTCAGACTGAGTTCAGCCAGATTTGGCTCCTGGCTGAAGGAAGGAAGGGGGCTTGGGGGGGGGGGTTGCAAAAGGCAAAACACTTCCATTCACTCACAGGTGACGCAATGGCTGTGAAATGCTGGCAGGTAACCCATTTACAGGATTGTCTATTTCTGGCTGTTTAAAGGGAGTCTTTCTGGTTATATTTGTTATAAATATATGCATGCGTGTGTGTGTGTGTGTGTGTGTGTGTGTGTCAGGTGGCTCAGTGTGAGGTAGGAGGCAGTAGGTATTTCCCACAGTGCAATCAGTATCTGAGTTGGGCACTAATGAGCTCTCCTCCATGTCGGCATGGAGACCACGCCAGGCCTCACCAGCGGTGTGGCAGTGGTGCCGGGGCTTATGGGATGTGGTGAGTCAGTAGTGGCAGAGAAACAAAGGAGGACGCGAGACAGAGTCACTCGCACTCCCTGAAAGAGGAGAGCGTGATTACGGAGGACAGGAGTGACCTAATGGCATTTTGTCCTTCGCTCACCGTTTCTCCTCCAACCTCTCTGCTCGCTCTTTCTCTTTTGTTCCTATTTTCCTTATTCTCCCAGTGTTCCTCCCTAATCCCAGTCTTCCTCCCTAATCCTGCTCTGCTAACCTGTCTTTCCCCACCCTGTCTTTCATTGCTGCTTCCCTTTCTTCTTTCTCTTTCTTTCTCCATCTCTCTCTCTCTCTCTCTCACACCATCATTCCCTTCGTGTGAAGTGTGGAGAGCCCTTGGAGCTCCTCTCTTTAAAACATAATCTAAACGCAGTGGCACGTTCAGGTTCACCGCAAAGAGATCAGATCCTGCTGCTGATTGGATGAGGAACAGCATGTGCCCACACACACAGAGAGAGAGAGAGAGAGAGAGAGAGAGAGCGAGAGAGAGAGAGAGAGAGAGAGAGAGAGAGAGAGAGAGAGAGAGAGAGAGAGCGCTACCTCCAGCTGCTCCAGAATAACAGCAGTTTGAATACTCATTATGCAACTGTCAAGTGTGTGATTCTGTGTAGAGTTCAGTTAAGTGGGTGTGTGTGTGTCTGTATGTGTGTGTGTGTGTGTGTGTGTGTGCATGTTGTATGATTGGTCAAGAGTTGGAAAAATGATGCCTTTGAGGCCAAAAAGCATTCTCGTGATTAGGGATTTTTATTGCAGTAATATACCTATATGATCCACCACCTCAATATTCTTTTAATGACCTTTCCTATGGTTTGCTGTGTGCTTGGTTCATATTTGTGGTGTTACATTTGATGGTTTCTTGTGTGTGTGTGTGGGGGGGGGGGTTGCTTTGTTTTGCTTTATTTTCTTGTTCTACACCACGTCTTTCATTGGCATGCACAGAAGCACGCGGTCTGAGTGAGGGAGCTCCCTAGCACTCCGTCTCACTGACACACACGATTTATAGATTCAGCGCAAACTGATGGATGTCTGTCTTGGATTGTGCGGGCTTCGATAAACGCACCTCTGTGTGTGCATGCGCCTGTGTGCGCCTGTGTGTGCGCATGCATCTGTGTTTGTGTGCGTGTGTGTGGGGGGGGTGGTTTCTTTTACTGAGATGTTAACTTCACTAGAGTGATGGTCCCTTTTTCTCACTCTTTCTCTGTCACACACACACAGGACCTGATAAATGGTCCTGAGTGCGTAGGTGTTCATTCTGGTGTCCGTGCTTCAGGGAAGAGGCCCTCCAGTGTGTGGAGTTGGGCCTGATTTAGGACCCGCATAAACGCTCTGGGAGTCTTATCTCACTCTGAAGACTAGATTATGCAACTGTGCTCTAAGATAAATAAGAAAGCCAATGTGTCCTTTGTGCTCCATACATTTCAGTGCTTTTCTAAGATGTGTGTGTGTGTGTCTGTCTGTCTTCCCATCTGACCTCTCCATAAGTATCGTCCAGTGATGTACAATGCTTTATATTCAGAAACAAATCTTTGTAGAGTCTTCCCATGCATTTTGCCAGCTCCATATGAAGTACGCGAACTTCTCTTCCTGTGGAGTGGTGTGTGTCTGAGCTGGTCTGAATGCAAATGCATCCCCCCACCTCAACCCCCCCCCCCCCCCAACCAACGCACTTTCAAACCTAAAACACCGCACCCCTTTCCTCGGTGTAAATGCACGTCTGCGCGTCTCTTCTCCACCAGGAGGCGCTGATCATGGCCAGCGTGGAGCACCCCCACCTGGTGCGTCTGCTGGGCGTGTGCCTGAGCCGCACTGTCCAGCTGGTGACTCAGCTGATGCCCCACGGCTGCCTGCTGGACTACGTGCACGAGCACAAGGACAACATCGGCTCGCAGCTGCTGCTCAACTGGTGTGTGCAGATCGCCAAGGTGAGAGCGCCCCCGCTGGCGCGAGAGGGTCACTGCACGCATGCAGATCGCCACGGTGAGAGCGCCCCTGCTGGCACGAGAGGGTCACTGCACGCATGCAGATCCCCACGGTGAGAGACGCTTCTCCAGACGCGGGGGTGGGGGCATTCGGACATGACAAGAATGTGGAGACCAAAGCCATGCTTGGGTAGCTCGGTCAAAAAACGGACAAAAAAAAAAAGCCGAAAACTAAAACAGCGTTGGGACAGTGTCAGACTAATCAGGAGCTGTTTTTCAGGCCAAACTCACAGTCAGACTGGGCTGCCTGTTCCGATGAGCCGTGGGGTTCCATGCCACGCGTATAACGCATAAGCATGTATTAGATCCAGTGTTAGACCAGATTAAATCCATGTTAAGAGGTGAAAGGTCATGAGTTTGCTTGACCATGTTTTGCACTGCTGTGCCCCTGATTGCTTAATACTCACTGATATGTTTTTTTGCTAAATGCCTTGTTTTACTGACTGCGTTTGTAGCTAATGACAATTATAAATCAGGAATTATTTATGCAGGCATCTTCATGCAAGTCTCCACATTCCATACATCAGCTAGTGTTCTTCTGCGTAGATCAGGACACATGAATGGCCTCTGATCTGGAGACGTAGCTCATCTAGAGAGGTAGCTGCCCCTGTCCATGACCTCAGTGGTCTGGGATGCTTCCAGCATAGCGTGTGGTGTCGGCTGGTTCCCCAGCAGGAAGCTGCCCTGCACGGCCGTCCCCGTCTTAGAACATGCCGGATCCAGAATGCGGAGGCCACATAGACCTTCCCAGGTGATCCAAGCACGTTAGAGTAGTGATATCCTCTGGAGTGCGCAGTGTAGACACCAGGGACTCTGTCTCCACAACAGCGGTGTCCCCGTCTATATGGACGGAACCCGCAAGCACCCGAAGAGCAAGAGTGTGGCTGTCAGGCTGAGCGTGCACACACACGCATGTGCACGACATCACACATGCACGTGCACACTGGGAACAGATGTAGTCCTTTAGACAGGTCCAGCAGACCTAAAGTCAGACTTCAAATAGCACACAAAAAGCTTGCGATCCAAAACCACCTGAAACTCCGACCAAAAGACGGCAAAGTAAGAACCCATCAGGCAACAGCTTCAGGTTCCCCGGGGGAATCGGCAAGGAGGTTGGTATAGAGTCCCAGTGAGTCCTGACGAGTCCACGAATCAGCAGCAGGTCCTGATGAGTCTACCAATCAGCTGCAGGTCCTGATTAGTCAGTCCTCCAATCAGCTGCAGGTGTGGGTGGTGATCAATGGTTGGTGCAGTCGAGAATCAGACGATGCAGTAGGCAGAACGTAAAGCCAAGGCTCTTTGACAGTGCTGATCCAGGGCTAGGTTACATATCTGCTCCTCACCGTGTTAGAATCACAGAATCTGTTCCTGGATCAGTTGTACATGCTGGCATAGACATCTCTTTGTACCAGTGATGCTGTATATCATTAGGGGCAGTTTGATAACGGAGGCATAATGAGCTCCACCATAGCGTGCGTGTGTGTGTGTGTGTGTGCGTGCGTGTGTGTGTGTGTGTGTGTGTGCCTCTGTCGGTGTGTGGGTGTGTGCCTCTGTGTGTGCCTCTGTGTGTGTGTGTGCCTGTGTGTGTGCGTGTGTGTGTGTGTACCTGTGTGTGTGTGTGTCTGTGTGTGTGCCTGTGTGTGTGCCTGTGTGTGTGTGCCTGTGTGTGTGCCTGTGTGTGTGTGTGCCTGTGTGTGTGTGCCTGTGTGTGTGCCTGTGTGTGTGTGCATGTGTGTGTGCATTTGTGTCCATCAGTGCCGTGGGGAAACCCCTGGTGTGAGTCCACTGTAACCACACACATCACACGTCAGACTGCTGGGAAGCAACTGTGCCTCTCTCAGGTGTTCTCTCTTCTATCACTCACACACACACACACACACACACACACACACAGACACTTCCCCCGCTCTCACTCTGTCACACACACACACACACACACGCACACACACACACACACACACACACACACCCACACTTCCTCTCCCTCTCTCTCCCCTCAGCTCTCTAACTGCAGGCACCTCGTGTGGTTTGCTAGCCGAGCCGGTGATGCCCGCAGCGTGTCGGCACCGCTGAGCTGTAACGAGTAACTGTCCCTCTCACGAAACATCTGCATGTGTTTCCATTTGGAGTGTAAAGAGAGCACATGGATTAGAACTACCCCCCTCCCCGGCCAGAACAGGTACTGGTGAGGTGGGGGGTTATACTGGTGACGAGGGTTCTTCTCGTCCCGATGGTCCTGCGGCCTTATCTCTGCACATGTCTTATTTCTCCAAGAATTCTAGAGCACTGGAGCTGTAAAACGTTCAGCATGGCCTCACCATAAAGGGGGACGTGTCCAGCAGTGTTTAGCTGGACATCGGTGGATGTAGAAATACACTCTGCTGTAGGACACTGAGGTGCATTCAGGAAGTGTGTCGGACCTTATGAGTGTCTGGGTTCATGGATGGAAAGTGTGTGCTGGGGGGCAAACATCAAGACTCCCCCACAGCCGTGAGCGTTTGCCGGATAACACACGGGCCGGGGGAGGTAACGGGGGTAGAGGGACTGGGCCTGCAGGCCAGCTCGTGTGTGTGTGTGTGTGTGTGTGTGTGTGTTAGAATGCCCCCAGCACATGGCTGTGAGCTAATGTGTGTGTGTGTGTTTGTTTTAGAACACACCCAACACTTGACTGTTAACTGCTGTGTGTGTGTGTTTTAGAATGCATGTGGCACATGGCTGTGAGCTAATGTGTGTGTGTGTGTTTTAGAACACACCCAACACATGGCAGTTAACTGATGTGTGTGTGTTTTAGAACGCATGTGGCACATGGCTGTGAGCTAATGTGTGTGTGTATGTGTGTGTGTGCGTGCGTGTGTGTGTGTGTGTGTGTGTGTGTGTGTGTGTGTGTGTGTGTGTGTGCGTGCGCGCGCGCGCGTGCGTGCGTGCGTGTGTGTGTGTGTGTGTGTGTGTGTGCATGTGTGTGTGTGTGTGTGTGTGCGTGTCAGGGTAAATGAGTTTGAGTTCAGCAGGTTGATGGCTCTCTGAGATATGCTGCCATGTCCTTCTCTGAGACAAGCCTTCACCCACTGGATTATTAATGCCCGTAATCAACCATGGGATTAATTTTAATGATCTGATTAATCAGCAAATAATCCAGCTGGATGGACAGTCAATGCCAGCAGCACCCACGCATGTCTCTCCTCTTCCCTGCTTCCTTCCATTATCTTCCCTCCCTCTCTCTCTCTCTTCCTCTCTCTCTCTCTCTCTTCTTCCCTCTCTCTTGCTCTCTTCCTCTCTCTCCTTTTTTACATCTTCATCCTTTTCTCTTGTCTATTTTCTTTCTCTTGGTTCTGAATAGATCTCATAGACAATACAGAAAAACACGACAACAATATATCAAAACACACACACACAGATACGCACACACACACACACGCACGCACACACACACACACACACAGTGTCTATCTTGTGTCACTCTGACAGCTTGATGGTCAGATCTGGTGTGCTGAGACCATCAACCTTGCATCTCTTTTTTTTGGAGAAACATCAATTTGTCGTGAAGAGACGACGGAATATTCTGGAATATTCCAGACAATTCCCGTATATCCGCAGAGCTTGGCAGAATGTGGGAACTCTGTTCTGCGCAGTTGATTGCTCTTATGTCATCGTTTCTTTGGATTTGATTTGGGATTTGGAGAAAACATCCATTTCACTTCAGACTCTTTGACTTCCAGCCCTGTTTGGATGCTGATCTGATCATCACCTGATCTGATTCATTCAGCCTCAGTCACCTTCTGCTGTGGGGGAAATAGCAAAGTGTTTCAGTAGAAGCCATTTGTTTGTTTGTTTGTTTGTTTGTCACCTTTTCCTGGGCTGGGCTTATCTTGCATTGGGCTCAACACAGTGTGGGGAAGAACTACTGGGAGGTGTCACGGTTAAAGGGACTGAATGACAGACTGTCACACTCTGAGTGCTGGTAGACGTGAAGGCAAACAGGCAACGAGCAAAGAGGCACGCACTCACACACACACACACTCACACACACACCCACTCACACACACGCACTCACACACACACACACTCACACACGCACGCACTCACACACGCACGCACTCACACACGCACGCACACACGCACGCACTCACACACGCACGCACTCACACACACACACAAACACACACACTCTGACTCCAGCATAGCACAGTCCAAACAGGCTCCATTGAAAGCTGCACTGCAGTTCAGATAACTAGACTTCGTCATTAAATTGCAGCTTATAATTCCCAGGATGATATTAAACGTGGCTCTTGTTATGCGATACGATACCTCTGCCATCTCCTCGTCCAGATATAGTTCACCTATGTTAACTACGACCGGGCCTCCGGCATGTGGGCTGTGACCACGTGTGCCGGCACTCGGCGGTGGCAGGTCACGAGCACAATCGCTCGGTCTCTTACCATCCTAATAACGACCGATGAGCCCGCACAGAAGGAACAAAATCTCGCTCTGTTAGGAACAATGGAAGCTAATTATCTGTGCTGCTGGCTAATTTCCCATTGTAGCTGTAACCCAGCTGCCTCTGTGGAGTGCTGCGTCTGTGCGTGATGTACGCTGCAGCCCTGACACAGTTCTGCCACCCCACGCACAAAGCCCATAATGCTAGTCTGCGTGTTCCTTCCTCTAACTACTCGTTAACTTGGTCCTGGGTCATGTCTCAGTGACGTTCTCTCCTTCTCCTTTGAGTCTTTAGCTCTCTCGCTCCACCATTGTCGCTCTTTCTTCTTTCTTTCATCCACCGCATCTCTTTTCTGTCCTTTATTCTTTCTCGCGTTTTTGTTGCTACCGTCCCTCCCGTTGGTCTCGAGCCACTGAAGACTGAGATATTTGAGAGGGAGGGCCGAACGAAGACCTCAGGAACGGGCTCTGCGATTGGGCCGAGGCGGGTCGGGCTCTGCGATTGGTCCGAGGCACGTCGGGCTCTGCGATGGGGCCGAGGCGCGTCGGGCTTTGCGATGGGGCCGAGGCGTGTCGGGCTCCGCGATTGGGCCGAGGCGCGTCGGGCTCTGCGATTGGTCCAAGGCACGTCGGGCTCTGCGATTGGTCCGAGGCGCGTCGGGCTCTGCGATGGGTCCGAGGTGCGTCGGGCTCTGTGATCGCTCCAAGGTGCGTCGGGCGCCGTGATTGGTCCAAGACGCGTCACACTCCGTGATTGGTCGGCGGTGTGTTGGGGAGGAAGTGAAGAGGACAGCAGCGGTTTATTTTCACTTCACTTCAAAGCCCCCGGTGGGCGGAGCCGTTGTAACTGTCTTGCAGGGTTGGGACGGGGGTGACACCTCCCACTCTCTTCATACTCCACAAGTGCGTGATAAGTGATAAAATACACCTGTCAGCTCACCCTGGGGGCAACTGTCCCACCACGTTTGCACCCCTCCGCATACACATGCTGAAAGGGGGCATCGATTTTCCCCAAGCTGGCCACACGCTTGATGTGAGCGCTTGGTCCGAGTGTGGTATGGCACGCGCCAGTGAGTCTTTAGCCGCACGCTTGGTTTTGACTTTGCCAGCACATTGGCGAGGGATGAAAACAACAGGACCCTGTGATTTCCCGCCTGCTGGATCTCTTTGATGTCTCGAAATCTCCGTAACACAATCTTCGGCTACTGGAGAAGAGCTGAGACCACGTCAGCATAGTCACTGCGCATCCTGGTTACCGTTTCCATCCAGAAATTCCAAAGCCCTGTAGCCGAACGCATGTTCGGGGCCAGAGTCCTGCAACACTGTGTAATGTCTTCCCCAAACAGACAAATCTCCTTGAATTTGCCTCATTATCTCCAGGAGACAGACTTGTGCCGTGGCATTGCAGAGGCTGAACACGTACTCGGGTGTCGGAGCTCCTTGTATATTTTGGAGGTGCCCCTCTGTTAAAACCCTGTGATCGACTGTTGCATTTGAAACATCTGAACCTGGAAGTCTTGCATGTCTGGCTGTAGTGTGTGAGCACTGATCTAACAAATGCATGGACCTCCCATGACCTATTGATTGCACAGGAGATATCAGCAACATCTTACTGGACGCGTGCTGAGAGTCTTTATAGACCCACACCATGTTTTCATTTAATAGACTCACCGCGGTTGCTAGCACAAACATTACCTTTAATCACCAGTCAAGTCTTTTCAGGAAGAGGGGGGGAGGCAATTATTTGAGTCAGGGGGTGCTTCTGAACACACTGCCGTGAGGCGGCCCTGGCCAGGGACCTCCAGGGCCCACAACACTGCCAGCCTGCATGCCAGCGGGATGGCACTGGCATTCAGTGCTGGTGGTGGATGCCTCCACGCCCCCTCCCATCGCTACCACCCCCACCCCGACCACCACCACCCGTCCCCACCCCTCGACCACCGCCACCCGTCCCCACCCCTCGACCACCGCCACCCGTCCCCACCCCTCGACCACCGCCACCCGTCCCCACCCCTCGACCACCGCCACCCGTCCCCACCCCTCGACCACCACCAACACCAACACCACACCCCTCGACCACCGCCACCCGTCCCCACCCCTCGACCACCGCCACCCGTCCCCACCCCTCGACCACCGCCACCCGTCCCCACCCCTCGACCACCGCCACCCGTCCCCACCCCTCGACCACCACCACCCGTCCCCACCCCTCGACCACCACCACCCGTCCCCACCCCTCGACCACCACCAACACCAACACCACACCCCTCGACCACCACCACCCGTCCCCACCCCTCGACCACCGCCACTCGTCCCCATCCCTCGACCACCACCACCCGTCCCCACCCCTCGACCACCGCCACCCGTCCCCACCCCTCGACCACCACCACCCGTCCCCACCCCTCGACCACCACCAACACCAACACCACACCCCTCGACCACCACCACCCGTCCCCACCCCTCGACCACCACCACCACCAACACCACACCCACCCCTCCCTTTTCTTTTTCGTCAAACGTCGGCTGTAGGAAAACATTTTGATTTGTCTTCTCCCAACTGACTTCATTGTAGAAGTACAAGCACACACACACACACACACACACACTAACAACGAATGGCTTGATCAGTAAACCGGGTCATTCATACAAACCTGTAACAGCTGAGAAGTGAATGGTGTCAGGATGGATATTCAGTAGTGTGCTTACTGCTGGCTGATCGACCGTATCGGGCACTGCCACAATTAGCTGTAAAGCGGAGTGTGTCAGCTCGAGTGCGGAAGCTGTTTATTAGGCGATGCTAGCCATACTGATGACAGACAGCCATCTGTTGACCAGGGAGGAAAGGCAATGAAATGAAATGAGAGGAGAGGAGTTTCACTTTAGCAGAGGGCCTGGATTGTCTCACTGTCTGGGTTCAGAAAAAGAGACCTGCCCCTCTGGCCTGCAGATGTTTTTACAAGTGGCAAAGCTGTGCTTATTAGAGCATTCTCTCTCTCTCTCTCTCTCTCTCTCTCTCTCTCTCTCTCTCTCTCTCTCTGTCTCTGTCTCTGTCTCTGTCTCTGTCTCTCTCTCTCTCTCTCTGTCTCTGTCTCTCTCTCTGTCTCTCTCTCTCTCTCTCTCTCTCTCTCTGTCTCTCTCTCTCTCTCTCTCTCTCTCTCTCTCTCTCTCTCTCTCTCTCTCTCTCTCTGAGTGACAGTGAGAAGACTGCAGTATGCTCTCTGAAAGTCTGCATTTATGTCTGGTCCTGGTCTACCTTTTCCTAAGCCACTGGTTGTTTTGAAGATTAAATTTAGTCCAGTAGTTGACATAAACTCTCCATGGGAAGCAAGGACAAAGCATTGGGATGATCGGAGCATCCATGTGCACACTCCATTCTGTAATGTCCTTTTTGATGTCAAGGATTCCTCTCTTCCTCTTCCTCTCTTCCTCTTCCTCTCTAGTGGGCTGTCATGACACACCTGCACACTTTCACTCCCCATTTGTTTCTGTCTGACTGACTACATACCTAAAGAGCTGCACACAAAGATGGCCTAGCAGTCTGAAACACACACACACACACACACACACACACCCATGCACATTTGTCACAGTCCTCGGAGTTTAAGGGGGTGTAAGATTTGAGGCACTGTGCCCCCTCAAGCAAAATGAGCTGATACCACGCATTTCTTAACCCCGCCACATCCCCCATCCCCCAACAACACACACACCTCCCAAACATACCACTGTTTATCGTACTCTGCTCACCTTCAGCCTGTGGCGTGAGCTCCAGCCAAGACAGATGCGCCCTGACACGAAGCTGACATCAGCAGGGAAGTAGCAGCGTCCCACGTAACTCAGAGTTGCAGTCTGTGGTTTGGACAAAGAGCCTGTTTGAGGCAAACTTCCACGCGCATTATAACGGAGCATGTCGGCCAGTAGGTGGAGTCTGTCAGTGACTGGTGGAGTAGGTGGAGTCTGTCAGTGACTGGTGGCCTTTCATTTGGTGACAGGAAGCCCATGTTTATACATCACATAGAGCGCTCGACACATCCCCCCCCCCACACACACACCTGAGGTTTCAGCCAAGCTTTAATCTGCCTCAGTTCAGGTGCAGAGAACCTGCGAAAAATGTTTAGCACTGCAGTTCTCTGAGGACAAACAGTGTGTCCAGTATCTTTGTGCAACAGTCCCTGCTATGATTTATTGCCTGTGCTAATTACAGCATGCACAAATGATTCCCGGTACCTGTCATGGTTGACTATGCTCTGTGCATCCACATAACACTGCAGATCCACAGTGATGGAGAAGAAAAGGCTTCGCGTGCCCTCTTCAGACTACATTTCCCAGAAGCCCCTCTGTGACACCCTTAACCCTGCTTCCACAGAGACTCGGCTCATACTAAGATGGCAAGGGCAGACGTGTCAGCAGGGAGACACATACTTCACCTCACTGGTGAACTGAAAACACACACACACTTATATACACAAACACATGCATACACACAGACCTCAAGAAGTAAAAAAGAACATGCAATATTGATTTGCTGGCCCTGGCCTTTCACAGCACACGCCCAGGCAGGCTGGTCCTCGTTCATCAGTAAATGAGAGTGTGGACCAATGGGAGGCACTCACGACCAGTACACAGCAGCCTGGTTGTACTTTGGACATAGGAAAGACTCTGGAGAGTCCAGTGGGATGCTCGTGGAGAATATTCTTCCGACAGTGGTCCTGCCTCAGCCCTGACGGGACGGCACATCCTGTGGATGGTCCTGTGTGTTTCATACGACCTGCTCTTCCTGAAGGGGGAGACCAAGAGTCAAATCGCAGTGCCTCCGATTTAATGACGTCACCAGTTTGCAGAGCTGGAAACCAGCAGAAAAGGAGTCACGTTCTGCCAGTACATGCTTCCTGCAAAATCCTACATAGTGAAAAAAGGATTTTTAAAGAAACACACACACACGAACACACACACACGCACGCACACATGAGCTCACAGGTTGATTTCATTACCTGATTTAATAACACATTCCATATATCAAATTGATTGCTTAATGTGTGTCCTCCCACCCTCCCTCCAGTGGGCGAGTCCCAGCTCATCTTTCTCTAAATGCTTTTCATCTATGGTTGAAATGCTCTGCTCTTTCATTGGCCCTGATCAATCAGACGTCGTAGGGCGCCCTTATATTGTGCCCATTTTAAATGGCGTCATGACGACACAGCTTATGATTATAGCCATTATCATGTTCATATTACAGTTAATTATTTCCTTAATCTAAAGAGACTTTAATGGACTTGAGTCTTTCATTATGCAGTAGCCACTTTGAGCTTTGCTGTGTCTCATGGTCTTTTTTTTTTTTTTTTTTGCTCATGTACGGTTTATATGCTGACACAGACATCACCAGTGGCTCCCAGAGCAAACAGGCTTGCAGGCCTGATAAATTGAGCAGTAAATTGGTAGATGTGAGGGCCAATTAGTGGGATGGAGCTGTGCAGAGAGTGTGGTAACATCTCAGGAGGTAATGTGTGTGTGTGTGTGTGTGTGTGTCTCCTTTTGTGGTGATCTGCACCCACTGATAACCTCCAAGTGCGACAGCCGTGGAACTACATCTAAAGCTTTACTATGGCCGTCTCAGGTCACACTGACTTTATTAGCAGAGAGCCTGGGCACCGGACACAACGTGCTGTTATAGCAGATTCAACAGTGGTGCGAAACTGATTTCAGATCAGCGTTAAGACGTGCCACGGTTCTGCCAAGTTGGCACAGTGCCACCCTGTGGCGGGCACTCTTTTCACCTAATATAACACACTTCCTGTTGACCTTGAGGATCCATCTGCTACTTGGTTTGAGTTCTGTAGCCGCCCCCCTCCACGCCAGTCGCCCGCCAGCACTGTCCCCAGTGCTTCTGCAGCTACCTCCTGATAAGACATTTTATTCCGGGAAACATTTGTCCTTGAGGCTGTGATGCTGAAGGTGGCTTGGTGTGCAAGAAAAAGAACGCCACCACTTTGAGTTGAGCGAGAAATATGCACGCATTACGCCCTTCCTGTCATGTGTTACGCCCCCTTCCTGTCATGTGTTACACCATTTCCTGTCATGTTATACCCCCTTCCTGTCACGTGTGACACCCTTTTCCTGTCCAGCGGCTGCTGGGTCCTTTATGCAACCGTTCGGTACTACCGTTGTGAGATACAACTGTGGCCCTGTCGAACTCAGCCATAGACACGCCCTCACAGCCATAGACACGCCCTCACGGACATAGACATGCCCTCACAGTAAAATCATATGTGCCCCTGCTTATAGGTCATGTCAGAGGACAGCTGAAGCTGAGATTGAGGGGATCTCCGCCCACCCTACCCCACGTGCACCCCTCACTGGGTTGTTAATGAACTCAGCCCCCACACCCCCCCCTCCATCGCCCACTCCTCAATGGGGCCCCAGGTCTTCGGTTTCACCTGGAGCTCTGAGGAGTGTGCGTGCCGCCCCCAAGTGCCAAGCACATTACCAGCCCCATCTGGTGCCCCTGTGCTCCATGCCAGGGGCTGCCAGCCCTGCCAGGAGAGGGTCACATGTTAGCTCCGCTTCCGGCCTGCCGTCACCCCGGCAACACTGGACGCAGGCCCACGCCCTGTGGAGGGAAGCCTGAAGGACCAACTGCACGTGTCCAACCTAAACCTGCAGACACAACAAAGGACAAAGACATCCAACGATTGTGCATTATTTTCTCCCCTTTTCCAGGATTTGTGATTTCATTCAGCAGTTTTTCAGACTTACTTACACAATTCTCAGTAAGGGAAAGTCTACTGGGTTTTTTCTGTGCCGTCGACAAAACTCAAAATACTTTTTACTGCGCAGTTTTACTGCGCTTGACTCTCGTTATGAAGTCCTTAGTCACCTTTTGCAAAACACGTCACACCGTCCCGATTCCAGAAGCAGAGGTGTCATGGTGATTCATGGCTGTCTCATGCCATGTTTTGGTAAGACCTACAGTTAAGGATCAGAGCTTTTCCCCACATGTCTGGCATCGTGCCAGGTAATTAGCCAAATTCATCCGAATGTTACGTCTTATGTTGAATATGACGCGAAGAGGCTTAAAAGATATAAGGCTTGATGGCAGAAGGTTGGGGAAACACTGGGACAGGGAGAAACAGAGTAGAGGATGACAAGGATCAAAGGATTGAAGAGGAGGCTGTTGCCTGGCTACACTAGTTGAAAATCTCCTCAAGCTTTGCAGGTCTAGAGTCTGGGTATAATTATTATTGTATTATTTATTAGATTATGTCATATATGACGACATCTACACATTTTCGTTTCGTATGTGTTACAGCAAAGACACTTTTTTAACGCAGCATGAATTTAAGAATTTTTTAAGTTTTATAACAGCAATGGTGATCGTGACCCTCCTTCACGTCCTGGTATAGATAAAAGAACATTCAATAATTAAATGATCAAATACCCTTGAACTTTCTGTTTATTGTCTTTATGGATGGAGGTCACAGCAGTGACAGCTGGGTTCTTAGTGTATCAGGGCAATGTGAAAACACAGTCTGATATAGACGTTCGCATGACAAATGTGTCAGAAATTTGGGTGTGAATGTTTTATTTTGAGAGCACTCGTGGGTTTGAAGTCCATGTTTTGTTTATCACACAATATATGAGGTTTAGGACACAGTATTCCCCGGAGTAGAGGCGGAACTTCCATTAAGCCCCTAGACTGGTCCAAGTTAATCGATTAAGTCCCTACACTCGTCTGGGTTAGTCGTTTAATCCCTTACACTGGTCCAGTTTAGGCCCATACACTCGTCCGGTTTAGTCATTTAATCCCCTGCAGTGGCCCGGGTTAGTTGATTAAGACCCTACATTGGTCCAGGTTAGTCGATTAAGCCCCTACACTGGTCCAGGTTAGTCGTTTAATCCCCTGCAGTGGCCCGGTTTAGTTGCTTAATCCCCTGCAGTGGTCCGGTTTAGTCGTTTAATCCCCTGCAGTGGCCCGGGTTAGTCGATTAAGCCCCTACACTGGTCCAGGTTAGTCGTTTATTCCCCTGCAGTGGCCCGGTTTAGTCGTTTAATCCCCTGCAGTGGCCCGGTTTAGGCGTTTAATCCCCTGCAGTGGCCCGGGTTAGTTGATTAAGACCTTACACTGGTCCAGGTTAGTCGTTTAATCCCCTACGCTGGTCCAGGTTAGTCGTTTAATCCCCTGCAATGGCCCGGTTTAGTTGCTTAATCCCCTGCAGTGGTCCGGTTTAGTCGTTTAATCCCCTGCAGTGGCCCGGGTTAGTCGATTAAGCCCCTACACTGGTCCAGGTTAGTCGTTTATTCCCCTGCAGTGGCCCGGTTTAGGCGTTTAATCCCCTGCAGTGGCCCGGGTTAGTTGATTAAGCCCTTACACTGGTCCAGGTTAGTCGTTTAATCCCCTACGCTGGTCCAGGTTAGTCGTTTAATCCCCTGCAGTGGCCCGGGTTAGTCAATTAAGCCCCTACACTGGTCCAGGTTAGTCGATTAAGATGCTACGCTGGTCCAGGTTAGTCATTTAATCCCCTGCAGTGGCCCGGGTTAGTCAATTAAGACCCTACACTGGTCCGGTTTAGTCGTTTAATCCCCTACACTGGTCCAGGTTAGTCGATTAAGCCCCTACACTGGTCCAGGTTAGTCGATTAAGCCCCTGCAGTGGTCCGGGTTAGTCAATTAAGACCCTACACTGGTCCGGTTTAGTCGTTTAATCCCCTGCAGTGGTCCGGTTTAGTTGTTTAATCCCCTGCAGTGGCCCGGTTTAGTCGTTTAATCCCCTGCAGTGGCCCGGGTTAGTCGATTAAGCCCCTATACTGGTCCAGGTTAGTCGTTTATTCCCCTTCAGTGGCCTGGTTTAGTCATTTAATCCCCTGCAGTGGCCCGGGTTAGTTGATTAAGCCCCTACACTGGTCCAGGTTAGTCGTTTAAGCCCCTACACTGGTCCAGGTTAGTCATTTAATCCCCTGCAGTGACCCGGGTTAGTCGTTTAAGGCCCTACACTGGTCTGGTTTAGTCGTTTAATCCCCTGCAGTGGCCCAGGTTAGTCGATTAAGAGCCTACACTGGTCCGGTTTAGTCATTTAATCCCCTACACTGGTCCAGATAAATTGATTAAGCCCCTACACTGATCCAGGTTAGTCGTTTAAGCCCCTACACTGGTCCAGGTTAGTCGATTAAGACCCTACACTGGTCCAGGTTAGTTGTTTAATCCCCTACACTGGTCCAGGTTAGTCGTTTAATCCCCTACACTGGCCAGACTATGCGTTTAATCCCCTACACTGGTCCAGGTTAGTCGATTAATCCCCTACACTGGTCCAGGTTAGTCGTTTTATCCCCCACACTGGTTCAGGTTAGTCGTTTAATCCCCTACACTGGCCAGGTTAGTCGATTAAGCCCCTACACTGGTCCAGGTTAGTCGATTAATCCCCTACACTGGTCCAGTTTAGTCGTTTAAGCCCCTACACTGGTCCAGGTTAGTTGATTAAGACCCTACACTGGTCCAGGTTAGTCGTTTTATCCCCCACACTGGCCAGGGTTAGTTGTGCTGCTCATCTCTCCACTCTGCTCTTAATTAACCTTTTGTTTCAGCACAGCGCCTCCCCTTATTATGGCCTCTGCCCTCAGCCTGCAAAAGAACTCTAATAGGTCACATAGGGAGCCCTGGCCTCTGGATGTGGTTTTTGTATGTGTGTGTGTGTGTGTGTGTGTGAGAGAGAGAGAGAGAGAGAGAGAGAGAGAGAGAGAGAGAGAGAGGGAAAGGCAAAGAGAGGGAAAGGCAGAGAGAGAGAGGGAGAGAGAGAGGGGGAGAGAGAGAGAGAGGGAGAGGGAGAGAGAAAGGCAGAGAGAGAGAGAGAGAGGGAAAGGCAGAGAGAGAGAAAGAAGGAGAGAGAGGAAGAGAGAGAGAAAGAGAGAGAGAGAGAGGGAAACGTACCAAATCTCATAACAAAATCAAGAGATGAAGGTATACATGAAGAATTTCTGAGGTTTGGGTCCTTAAAAAATTCTCCTTTTGTCTGCTCTACTTTTCTTATAGACAGAGTTTCTTTAAAACGATGACCTGTGAAGCTTGTGTTCTTTCACATTGCAATAAGGCACTGCTGCAAAGAAGCTTTAAAGAGAGATAGAGACAGAGAGAGAGAGGAAGGAAAACTCTAGATCCGTCTTATCCTCAGGGGAAAGGAGGCTGAGACATTGAGACACCATGTTCAGAGACCCAAACGTCTGAGGAGAAAAACAATAAATAACACATATATAACAAAAAGGGTCAACCAAAGACGTCAGTCTCTTGACTGCATCGCTCATTTCTGAGAGATGTAGAGAACACTTGAAAGGGCCGATGTTAGCGGTTAATCGAATCAGGGCAGTTTTAGCTGGTAATGCAATAACCATGGCAATGCAAGAGCAGATGTTTCATTCTCCTTCAAGTCTTTTGAAAACTGCTCAGTAAATAACAGCGGAAAGCAACTTTGAGATGAAAGCAGTTCTGATTGGCACAGAATGCGTTTCTCTGTGCTGGGATTGGCTCAGAAGGTATTTCTCTGTGCTGGGATTTGTTCAAAAGGTATTTCTCTGTGCTGGGATTGGCTCAGTACTCTGACCACAGACCTTTCTCTGATGGCATTGGCTCAGAACTCTGACCACAGACCTTTCTCTGTGCTTGGATTGGCTCAGAACTGTGACCACAGACCTTTCTCTGTGCTGGGATCAGCTCAGAACTCTGACCACAGACCTTTCTCTGTGCTGGGATCAGCTAAGAACTCTGACCACAGACCTTTCTCTGTGCTGGGATCAGCTCAGAACTCTGACCACAGACCTTTCTCTGTGCTGGGATCAGCTCAGAACTGTGACCACAGACCTTTCTCTGTGCTGGGATCAGCTCAGAACTGTGACCACAGACCTTTCTCTGTGCTGGGATCAGCTCAGAACTGTGACCACAGACCTTTCTCTGTGCTGGGATCAGCTCAGAACTGTGACCACAGACCTTTCTCTGTGCTGGGATCAGCTCAGAACTCTGACCACAGACCTTTCTCTGTGCTGGGATCAGCTCAGAACTGTGACCACAGACCTTTCTTTGTGCTGGGACTGTCCGTGCTCTGCCAAGTGAAACTGGTGTTCTCACCAGTTCATCGTCTTTTTGACTCCAGCCAGATGTGCGTTCCCTCTGGTCCATGCTGCTGGAACTGGGCTACAGGGAATGTTGTTATTTCTGAAAGTAGCATCGATCACAGGCCGACCAGCCAGCAGAACTGATTTGTGTTTAACAGACCCGTTCTCTCTGATCAGCGCAGCCTTGGCCCATGATGAAGACAGGTGTTCTATTAATGAGAGAGAGAGAGAGTGAGAGAGCAAATGTGTGTGTGAGAGAGAGAGAGAGAGACAGAGAGAGAGAGAGAGAGAGAGAGAAAGAGAGAGTCATAACAACTCAGACATTATGCTCCAGACACCCTGTGGGGATCGCATATTTTAACATTGATCTGATGGTGATGTGTATGGACAGGGAATGATTCAGTAATACGAATGATTCAGTAATACGAATGATTCAGTAATACGAATTTGGCCATGAGTTGTTTACAAGGCAGTTTGTTTGTGTAGTACGGTGAAGGATTTGGATCTGAGAGAGACAAATGGAGAAATATTGAGTGTAACTTCTGTGTGTGTGTGTGTGTGTGTGTGTGTGTGTGTGCATGTGTGTACGCACGTGTGTGTGAGACTTTGTCTGATTAACTTACTTACTCGAGTGTTTGAGTTATCATGCATGTAGACCTACTGCTTCTTGTACCAGTGTGAGAAGTCCAACTCCGATTAAGTAATGCCTTAAAGAGAGATCATGACGTCCCACAGCAGGACACACTGGGCCAACCTGAACATAATCTGTCACAGAAGACACTTTTGAATCCGCTTGGTTTAAACAGCTTAGGTATGTGACTTTATATGAACTGTGTGTGTGTGTGTGTGTGGGTGTGTGTGTCTGTGTGTGGAATGGTTCCATTGGATGACTGAGCCTACACACAGGCGGGCAATGACTCATATCGATTTAATCTCCCGTCTCACAGCTGCTACCAAATCACTTCTGACAAAACATGGTGCAGGAAAATCCCAGGACCTTAGCCCCACCTCCCTGCCTAGACCCTCCCGGTGGGGGCCACAAAACTCGTAAGAACAGATAAACACAGTGGAGGCCACAACACTCGTAAGAACAGATAAACACAGTGGGGGCCACAACACTCATATGAATAGATAAACAGTGTTGGGGCCACAACACTCATATGAACAGATAAACAGAGTAGAGGCCACAACACTCATATGAACAGATAAACAGTGTTGGGGCCACAACACTCGTATGAACAGATAAACAGTGTTGGGGCCACCACACTCATATGAATAGATAAACAGTGTTGGGGCCACCAAAGGCTTTCTGAGAGGTAATCATGATCTCACCTCACTCTAATGCAATGTACTCTATACCACAACTCACAAAGAGGCAGATCCTCTCTCTCTTGCTCTCGCTGTATTTCCTTTTTCAGTTTTAGCTGTTTATTTTCTCTTCCTCTGTGTCTCTGCCTCCCTCCTTCTCCCTCCCTCTCTCTCTCTTTCACAGCCTTCTCTTTGCACAGGCTGCAGTGAAGCAGTGGTAATTAAACCTCCCCTCTGTCTGTCTCTCTCTGTCTGTCTCTCTCTGCAGTCCTTTCTCACTACAGTGAGCACTCTGTTTGGCTCTCCGCTTCGGCTCTCTCGCTGGGTCGTTTAACCGCGCTCTCTGCTAAACTCCCAGCCTGTTTGTTTACATCCACTCATTTTCTTGAGTATAATTAATGGTGAGCCATGCGTTTTCATTTGGCCTAACTGTCTTGAAAATTTAGATAATACACTGTGATTTATGTGCAAAGTTGAATGTAAGTACCATTGGTATACTTCCAGAACATACACACACACACCCCCGCCACACACACACACACACACACACACACACACACTCCCAGTGACCCCTCAGACCCCTGCATCTGACCTCACAAGCTTCAGCTTTCTCAGTGATGTTGTCAAAGAGACTTCCTTAGCTGTGCATTTATCTGACATTGTTGCCATGATGATTTGAGTTATCCACCTTCTGGACTCCTCTGCTCAGCCTGCCTATCACTGTCCCAAGTCACAGTTAATTGCGTTTTAATAGATGACTAACGCAGGCTCATTAATCGTTAGAGGTTCTTTAAGGACATGCCTGTATCCGCATGGCCAGGATAGAGGACAGCTCTTATAAATTCCGGCACGGGCCGGGTCAACAGCGTCCATTCTCACCTTTGACCTCCAGGGTGGTCCTGTGGTATGTGTGATGGGTACTGTGTGTCTTTTTCTGTTTATTTGGGCATACTTGTGAAGTTCTGTGCATAGATGTGTGCAATATTGAAACTTTTTTGCCTCAGTATGTGTGTGTGTATGTGTGTGCACTTTGAATGTTGCCCAATACAAAATTGGATGCCATGGACTAAAGTATTGTCTGTCTTGCTCAGCAAGCTCAGAGGGTCTTTTGTGGCATTGTTTATATCCAATTCTGCCCCCCTCACTTATCCCGGATTACACTTGCTTGCTGGGGGAAGATTTAGTGCAACTGAGGAAAAGGGAGGGCATCCCCCCTCATCTCCTGAGATCCTCCACTGTGAGCTTGGGAGCTACAGCAGCGTGAAAGCCTCCTCATACTGCCTCTCCGTAATAAGAGTCTGATTAACATTTCTCCTTGAATCCTTTGCAGAGATCACAGGGACAGGGCCTCCTGTGTGCATGGAAACCGCCATAATCCTGACAGGCACTAAAGTGTTATTGTTTCAATAATCATCCCTAACTGAAGTCTGATCATCCTGGATCAGAAAGGGCCTGCAGGACAGAAGCAACTCTACGTGCACATGCCACATTAGTCCAGGAGTACAACACATCAGTCCAGGAGTACATCACATTGGTGTAGAGGTACAGTACATCAATCCAGTAATATGCCACATCAGTCCAGGAGTACATCACATTGGTGTAGAGGTACAGTACATCAATCCAGTAATATGCCACATCAGTCCAGGAGTACATCACATTGGTGTAGAAGTACAGTACATCAATCCAGTAATATGCCACATCAGTCCAGGAGTACAGCACATCAGTCTAGGAGTATAGCACATCAGTCCGGGAGTACAGCACATCAGTCCAGGAGTACAGCATGAGGCCACACAAAACTCTGGGTTATCCAGACTCGTCTGAACACAAGTCTTTTTGTGGTTTGTTCAAACACATTTTTTAAAAAGAGAAAAAGTTCATAAATAAAAAAGGCAGTGAACTTTGAGATACTAACCTTTGATCAAGCTGAAGCTCAGAGAAGTTGATTATATAACACAAAAAGACAGATGCATCTGGTGGAGTTCTAGGACTGTGTGTTTGTGATTTGTGCATTACAGAAATGTTGGAGCAACTAAACATCGCGTCTAATAATTAGCCTAAGGACTAACCGAAACTTCCAAAGGACGTGTCACTTTTTTCATACCTTTCAAGCGTTGGGTTAGAGCGGCTCTGTCCCTACCAAAGAACCCTCTGAGCCATTTCTGCTGCTTAGTACCGCGAGACCCGAGCTGATTGGGTGTATTCAGAGCCTTCCCGCTGCCGATTGGTCAACCCAATGATTTCCAGCAGCAGTTCAGGCTCGTGCCCTGTCTTCTCAAATCCAGCACACTTGATTCAGCTCCATTAAATGTGCTGGATGTGTCAGGGTGCCCTAAATGCTGAGGTTCAGACAGCAAGCCATGTAGCCCTCTTACGCTGATTTTGGTTTCTCTCCTTTTGTGCATGTTTACCGCATGTTCTTAGTCGTTAGATTTAGCAGTTTTTCAACTGCTTAATGTTTTCTCTAACCCAGTCAGAGCGAACTCAGATCTTTGTAATCAATCAGAATGCTTGTAGACTTGTACAAGGAGATGAAAGCGTTGCTGTTTCGATGAAAGCGCGAGCTGCATTGGCCCAGACCTCATGACCAAGCTGGCTCTTCCAGCTCCCCGTGCGCACACCTCCTGCTGGGCATCGACCGTCTTTGTGGAGCAGCAGAAAATGTGTTTAAAACCTCAGCGAGTAAGTTGCGTCACACAGCGCGAACCACCCTCGAAATCAGCAGGAGTGAGTGTGACCTTAGAACCCAGCACAGACTTTAGAGGAGTGAACGTGACCTTTGAACTCAGCACAGACATGAGACAGGAGAGCGTGACCTACCAACTCAGCACAGGCATTAAAGGAGAGAGTGTGACCTTAGAACCCACCACAGACAGCAGCGAGTGGGAGAGAGCAGTGACCGTGTAACGTCTGCGTGTCCAGCGTCTCTCTCTCTCTATCTCTCTCTCTCTCTCTCTCTCTCTCTCTCTCTCTCTCTCTAACACATACACACTAAGATCACACGAGCATGCCCCATCGTTCCAGCAGCATTTACGCCCCCGAGTGAGCGACTGTGATGGTGCGGTTGTATCCCCTCTCCACTAAACCCAGATCCACTTTGAAGTGGTCCTCCTCTCCAGACACAGACACTGAGGTGTCCCAGTGGCATGAAAGGTGCACCTAAGGTTCATACACCTTGTTCTGAGCCGTGGACACAAAGTGGATACGCGGACCCTCCACTTTTTGTGCTCTTATTGGAGTTACGCGGACTGCATGACTTTAACGGTGGCGATGGTGCTGATGTCATTTAACTTTAGCTTGGTTTGTTTTGTTTTTTAATGTACCAAGTTGGGTGAAGGTGCTTTCTTTGTTTCTTTTTTATTTTGCAATAAAACATTCAGAGACATTCAGAGACATGCAGAGACATGCAGAGACATTCCTCACTCACCTTGAAAACCCCGGAAATGCCATGCGTTCTTCAGAATTGCCCGGAACCATCCTATGGGGCGTGCATGCGCACAGCCCCCCCGCCGTGGGAAGCCATTTCAGGGTCATCCATGATCAGATGGCTGCCTCCTCCCTTCCACCCGCCCTACAGCTCAAGGCCCTGCCCAGAGGGCGGAGTTAGAGGAGGAGCCGCCGTGCCCCCCCCACCCCCCACCAGATACAAGCGCTCTCCGGCGAAAAGGCCTCTGCGTCATGGGCCACGCACTCTAATCAGTTATACATGCTCAAATCAGTTACGCGCACTCAAATCAATTACACATGTTGTTTGTTCCTCTAGAAAATCGATGTGCACAGTCTTGATTTGGAGGGGAATGCGACCATTGTGCACAATCACCTCACAGGACAGACCCCTCCCAACCATCTTAATTATAGCACCCATCGCCCCATTTGTACAGGATCCGGTGTGACCATAATACTGCTGCAACCCTGAAACCCCCACGTGTCCCCTGAACTCCAAGGAAGACCCTTTTACCGTGTTTATAGTACACAGTGACAATACAGCCGCCCATAACCGAGCCTGTCACCTCTTGGTCAGCTGCCGTCCCATCAGCCCCTGCAATGCTGTCATTCCCAGGGCCTGATGTATCTGGAAGAGCGGAGACTGGTACACCGAGACCTGGCAGCCAGGAACGTGCTCGTCAAGTCCCCCAACCACATCAAGATCACGGACTTCGGGCTGGCACGGCTGCTGGACGGAGACGAGAAGGAATACAACGCGGACGGAGGAAAGGTCAGTGCCCTCTGCCGTCTGCCTCGGGCATTAGCGGTTGCGCCCAGCACCTGACAACAAAACGACTTAATGTGATGTTGTTGAGGCCGAGCGACGAAGCGCGGTCAGTGCTCATCCCTTGACGGCCTCATCGTTTTGAGAACACAGCCAGCCAGGGCGGGTTCATTTACTGCCAGATTTGCCAAGCTGGCTACACAGTCCACTTGTAAATTAGCCGTCCCACAAGAGAGTTGTCCCCATAGGGTTATTCTCCTATCCATACTCCCCTATCCATATTCACCCTGGACCGCGCCCTTTCATCAACTCTTTCCCTCTCTCTCTCTCTTTCTCTCTCCCTTTTCCACACACACCCCACGTTCCACCCTTGTACACCCCTCTGCCTCCGTCGCCGCATCCTTTCCCGAGCACCCCGTCAGCCGGCACACAGACCTGTCCCGCACCCCCACCCGGACCCCCGCGGGCCGGTCCACAGAGCTGACCTGGCCGATCCAACCTTTCCGTTTAGCCTTAACTGTCTCTAATTCTGATTCAGGCATGTTTGCTCTCTCCGAGGGGCGGCCTCAGAGTTAAGCCCGTTTCTAGGGAGCCAAGCTAAGCCCGTTTCTAGGGAGCCACGCAGACGCACAGGCCGACCCGTTTGTTGCGTTCCGGGGGGAGTTCTCACTTCTCCAGCTGCTCTTGGTTGCACGGTGGAGTTTTAGGCCATCATTTTCCTGCAGAGCCCCTGCATACTATCGAAGTATCAGAGGAAGAGGGATGTGATAAACAAGCAGTCTAATCTGGCGTCATCTTAACACCAAGTTAGGACTGTTTTACACTGCACAGACCTGCTTTTCAAACTACTGTTTTATGTACTGTGTAACCGAGGAAATTAAGAAAATTGAGAAATAAAAGTTGTGCATCAGTGAAATCCTTGACAATTCCGCAAACACAGAACCCACTGGTTTTTTTTTACCAGATGCCGATAAAATGGATGGCCCTGGAGTGCATCCACTACAGGAAGTTCACCCACCAGAGCGACGTCTGGAGCTATGGTAAGATGGAGCTATGGTAAGATGGACTCACTTTGAGACACCATCATCTCCACCTTCAGCCATCTCTGTAGAAGCCGGGCCTCCATGAGCCTTCACCGAGCCAAGCGCAGTCAGGAGGAAATGGGCCTCATTTGTGTGGTGCTTTGGCATTTCAGGGGTGACCATCTGGGAGCTGATGACGTTCGGGGGGAAGCCGTATGACGGGATCCCCACGCGGGAGATTCCAGACCTGCTGGAGAAGGGCGAGCGACTCCCGCAGCCCCCCATCTGTACCATCGACGTCTACATGGTCATGGTGAAATGTAGGTCCCACCCCCACCATCACCATCACCCGACCCACCACCCATCACTCCCACCCACTACCAATCACATGCACCAACCACCCATCACCCCAACCCACCCCCACCCATCACTCCCACCCACTACCAATCACACGCACCAACCACCCATCACCCCGACCCACCCCCACCCATCACTCCCACCCACTACCAATCACACGCACCAACCACCCATCATGCCCACCAACCACCCATCACCCCAACCCACCCCCACCCATCACTCCCACCCACTACTAATCACACGCACCAACCACCCATCACGCCCACCCACTACCCATCACACCCACCCACTACCCACCACAGCTACCAACCACCCATCACCCCACCCACCACCCATCACCCCACCAACCACCCACCACCCATCACAAACCAACCCACCACCCATCACACTCACCCACCTTCCGCTCAGGGAGGCAGGCGCCTCCTAATCTTTAAGTCAGTTTTAATATCACGAACACCTCACTAAAATAACAAATAATTAGAACTGAACAAACATAAAAGGCACTCCTAAAAAATGAATGAATCCCTCCTCATCTGAAAACTGGAGCTGACGTTTACTCTGACATGCTGATGTTTCTTGAAGGTTATAACACACGGCTGGTGTGCAGTCCTCAGCTCATTCTAAAAACAATTAGGCTTAGCTAGGGTTAACTAGGGTTAGTTGTGGTCAGTTAGGGTTAACTAGGGTTAGTTGGGGTCAGCTAGGGTTAACTAGGGTTAGTTGTGGTCAGTTAGGGTTAACTAGGGTTAGTTGTGGTCAGTTAGGGTTAACTAGGGTTAGTTGTGGTCAGTTAGGATTAACGGGTTATGGTTATGTACTGTGTAGCATGTTTCAGTAGTCTACTGCAAAGTATATTTGAAAATCAGCATTACTATGTATTATATTTCTACTACATATGTGCTGTGTAGTCTATTTTTAGTCTAGCATAGTATGTAGTTTGTGTGTGCTGCTCTGCGGCAGATGGAGATCGTGTGGAAATGACGAGTGACTGGCTGTGGCGAACAGTGGGTAGTGCGGGACAGGGGTCAATCTGTACTAGGAACAGTGGGTAGTGCGGGACAGGGGTCAATCTGTACTAGGAACAGTGGGTAGTGCGGGACAGGGGTCAATCTGTACTAGGAACAGTGGGTAGTGCGGGACAGGGGTCAATCTGTACTAGGAACAGTGGGTAGTGCGGGACAGGGGTCTATCTGTACTAGGAACAGTGGGTAGTGCGGGACAGGGGTCAATCTGTACTAGGAACAGTGGGTAGTGCGGGACAGGGGTCAATCTGTACTAGGAACAGTGGGTAGTGCGGGACAGGGGTCAATCTGTACTAGGAACAGTGGGTAGTGCGGGACAGGGGTCAATCTGTACTAGGAACAGTGGGTAGTGCGGGACAGGGGTCAATCTGTACTAGGAACAGTGGGTAGTGCGGGACGGGGGTCAATATGTACTAGGAACAGTGGGTAGTGTGGGACAGGGGTCAATCTGTACTAGGAACAGTGGGTAGTGCGGGACAGGGGTCAATCTGTACTAGGAACAGTGGGTAGTGCGGGACAGGGGTCAATCTGTACTAGGAACAGTGGGTAGTGCGGGGCAGAGGTCATTCAGTGGGAAGTGTGGAACTGGGGTCATTCTGTACTAGGAACAGTGGGTAGTGCGGGGCAGAGGTCATTCTGTAGTATGGAGAGCCAGTGACAGTCCCGTTCACCTAGAAAACACACTCCTACTGTTCTTTCATGCTCTGCCCAGAATGTGTGTGTGTGTGTGTGTGTGTGTGTGTGTGTGTGTGTGTGTGTGTGAGAGAGAAAGAGAATGACAACACCTGGCCCACACATTCCTCATGCCATGTTCTAGTGCCAAGAAGCCCTGTACCGGACACATACCCACACACACACAAACAAACACACACACAAACACACAGACACACACAACACACAAAGCCACCATCTACCAAGGTCACCACAATAACCTCTACACTCTGCACTCTGGCTTATAGATATCACATCCCAGCTTCAGTCATACACGTTGGACATTATTACTGTCATTACACATATTAAGGCGTGCATGTGTTTTTGAAGCTACTGCCACACTACTTCACCGCCATGCCGAATGTCGCGAGGCCGATCATGTCAGGTGTTAAGCTCAGTTTTGCAGGTGATGGCGTCAGCAGAGCTAAGAATTCAGCCTCCATTGCTGGGACCGAGAGTATGGCAGGCATGTCAAATGGGGCACGGCCCGTTTTTCCGGAAAGGGTCAAAGAAACCATGAACGGCGACGAGGCAAGACTTATTAGTTTTTGTCTTTGCACGTGGTGTTCACGAGTCATCAGAAGAGCGCAAACTGCACACAGCACTGCAGGAGCTTGTCGTGGGTCGTTAGGAATCCGCACGGCAAGCCAAGTGTTTGTCGTCCCCCCCCCCCCCCCCCAATTACCAAAAGCACTGCTCGTCGTTTCAGAAGTGACAGAGTGATCTGCGTTTCTTGGCAGCGAAACCACGCCTTGCCAAAAATCAAATCAAAGCAGAGAAAAGGAGCGACATCAAGGAAGGAGCGAGTTTTGCATGATGGGGACTCCGGCGTACGGGCGGGGTGTGACAGTGCATGATGGGGAGCTGAGCTCTGTGCTTTTCCGCAGGCTGGATGATCGATGCGGACAGCAGGCCCAAGTTCAAGGAGCTGGCAGCAGAGTTCAGCAGGATGGCCCGCGATCCCCAGCGCTACCTGGTCATCCAGGTAACACGCTCGCCGCAAACACATGCCGCCGACACGCCGACGGTAAAAAGGAAGATGACACAGTTTTGAGTTTGTTGCCAGGCTACTCACACTTTCATCTGTTTCATCTGTGCCGTGGTAGTTCTAGACCGGTGATACCACAACAGGCATTAGGTAGGCAGGCCAATTAAATAAGTGGCCAATTAAATTAATATGTTGCAGTTAAAGTATGAACAGAGTCTACATCGTGTGCATCGTGAGAATACAGAAAGGTCAATTCATAGTGTCTTATCCCAGAGTAAACTCCCAGCTCCAGGGATCCGCTGCTTGAGATTTTTCCTGCTCAAACATACCGAGTCATACCACTGCATAATTAAGGCGGGGGCATGCCCAGGGTCTGGGGACTCTGTCCTCATTGGGAGGGGTCAGGGTGTCCCTGTCCTGTGAAGACCGTGTCCACTCCAGCTCTCAGCTCTCTATTCCGGGTGTTCCTTGTTCTAGGGTTGCTTGGCTCAGGGTCGCTCGGAGCTGGAATAAGGTAGAACAGCTGTCCGCCTGGACTAGGAATCCTCATGACGGAGAACTCTGTATGTTCGCCGTTTGTTTGATGATGATGATGATGATGATGATGGTTATCTTCCTCAGGGCGATGACCGGATGAAGCTGCCCAGTCCCAACGACAGTAAGTTCTTCCAGAGTCTGCTCGACGAGGAGGAGCTGGAGGACTTGATGGATGCCGAAGAGTACCTGGTGCCGCACACCTTCGCCGCGCCCCCCCTGACGTACACCACCCGATCCAGGGTCGACTCCAACCGGGTGAGGC
The DNA here is from genome assembly GCF_041902795.1 of Electrophorus electricus. Lineage (NCBI taxonomy): Eukaryota > Metazoa > Chordata > Actinopteri > Gymnotiformes > Gymnotidae > Electrophorus > Electrophorus electricus. The sequence goes on from NC_137500.1 coordinate 30,763,750, forward strand.
GCCCGGCCGCTGCACCCGGCGGCCATTTGTGTCAGGCCGCCAGTGATCATCCTTCTTGGTGACCCCTCCTTGGGATCTCGCCCTCAGCCCCCGAAACCTTCACTGCTGAGCCAGACAGTCATGAATTGTTGAGGGCCACAAGTGGATGGATCAGGCTGGGTGGATGAGAGTGGGAACTCCACTCCGCAGGCGCTCCACCCTTCCAGGGCCAATTGAAGGGTCATGCATCCACCCATTTCTGACGCGTTTTATACAACAGAAAACGCAAATACAGATCAGAGAAGGTAGATACAAGTTGTTTGGGGTTCGGTTTCTGTACGTTCTGACCTGTCTGGTACGCTACACTCAACCAAGAGATAAGACCGCTATTCTGAGGTGCTTTATTCTCGCATATCTTCATCTTGAAGTCTGAATGCTTGCTATCTGATCTGCTCCCGAGCGGGACCTCACACGCCTGCTTCGAGTGACGCGCGCGTAACCCACAAGCTGTGGCCATGGTCGAATACATGAATCCAATCAGGCTGAAATGAACAGGGCTTGTGCAGCTAATCTCGTTTGAGAAGGGAGCCTTTCCTCTGCGCACACACACACACACACACACACACACACACACACACACACACACACACTACCCTCTACGTGCATGAACTGGTCAGTTTGGCGCTTCATGTCGGAAGGAAATGTTCAATCCCCTGAGGTGTTTGAATAAATCATTGCTGAAATCTATATAAAATAAATTCTAAATATAAGGAGTATTTCAGCAAGAGTACAGGCATTTTATTACTGATTTAAGGAATCCAAAATGGTGCCCCGGGTGCCCTCATTATTCTGCTAAGTGAGTAACCTCAAACTGGCCTCCTTCAGAAGCCGGCAGGCGGAATTTTCTCTCCATGACAAATTTCAAGACAGTAACTCGGTCTTATAGTACTCTTTAGTGGGAAATACAAGAGGACCTCACAATGGAGCACACTCCAGTATTCAAATGTTTCACTCTCCTCCTGAAACAGACAAGATACCCTCTCTCTCTTTCTCTCTCTCTCCCTCTCTCTCTCTCTCTCTCTCTCTCTCTCTTTCTCTCTCTCTCTCTCTCCCTCTCTCTAACCCCCCCCCCCACACACACACACACACACACACAAACTTCAAATTGTAGGTCATTAAGCCAAAAATTTACATACTTTGGAAAACTCTTTAAATCCACTTGCAGTTTTCACGCATTCAGTCCTTTAACGTATTCATATATGCTTGCGTGTTGCCCAGGATTGAGTTGTGACCCATGTCTCTGCTCTCCCTGACGGTGGTCTTGGGTGTTCGTCTGCTGGTTTGGCAGGATGAAGCCCCTCTCTCGTGCGGTCATGCTGTCCACATTTCTCCATCGACCCACAAAGCCCCGAGGCACACGCTGGTCTCCAGGCCCGCCCTACAGTATGCGGATAAAAAGAGAACAAACCAAACCGAAAACTCATTGAACTGTTATTTTCAAACGAATTGTTGTTTGAAAATGCAAAAACTTCATGAAAACACAAAAAGGGTCGTCACCGCATTCCAAAATCGTTTGTTTGTTCCCACTTAAGGTGATGACCTTGGAAACCCATCACACTTCAGCAACCTCTCATCTGTAATGGCAGCAGTGCTCTGCTGTCTCTCCATGGTGACGGGGCATGGCTCCGCGTCACGTCTCTGGAGGCCCGTTCGTTATGAGGGCCGGTGTGTGTAAATAGCAGTGTCGTCACTCACGCGAAGGGGATGTTTGCTCATAGACAGCCAGGTCTTCTCAGGTGTTTACTCTGTATCCCAAGGCCTTTGGCTTAACTCTTTAACATCCATGATGTCACCAAGACAACCATGGAGATAGTGGATGCATTGTGCATGAGCGCATGGGTGGAGTGTGTGTTTGTATGTGTGTTTGTGTGTGTGTGTGTGTGTGTGTGTGTGTGTGTGTGTGTGTGTGTGTGTGTGTGTGTGTGTGCGTGTGTGTGGTGGGGGGGGTTCTAAATGTATTGGAATACAAATATTTTGTGTATTGTTGGGGCTTTTTTGCCTTTTAATTCTAGCCATGTTTACATATGGGGTACATAAATGTTTCCTCAGTTTTCCTTGGATGGATGGATGGAGGGTTTTGTTTGTTTGTTTCTTTGTTTATTTGTTACTTAGTCAGTGAATTTACCTTCAGAAAAAAAACACCTTTCTAATGCAGAAGACTTTACCAGCATTGATGTTGGAAGCACTTCAGTGCAAGACACACACCCGAGTGCTGAGGAAGCTGAAATGAGACGAGAGAAAAGCCCCTGTCCTATACGACCACACAAAGGCCGAGCCGACAAACGTGAACGATGACCTCAGCAGAGAGCGTGTGGCACACGCTAGTCTCCAGAAACATCTGCTCTGCCTGGATGAAAGTGCCCTATGACCCAGTGTGAGGTACTTCATTATGTCACAGTGGCAATGACCCAGATGACACGTTGCCATGGTAACCAGTTTATCAGCAACGAACACTGGGAACTTTGGGAATAGCCAAGTTGGTTTGCACATCGAAGTGAAACGTGTTTGCATTTGACTTGTGGAAAAAAGACTCCAGTCAGAATCCTTCATGAATTGACAAAGAGTCCCTGCTAACAAAGATGGTGAAAGCGAACACAACAAGCTCTGTGGAGTTGATGCTCAGAAGGAAAAGGACACCATGCTTTTAAAAAGCCATTTTGTCCATTTTGCAAATATTTGTCTTTTCATCTTCAAATACACACTCTCTGAAATGTGAATGAGTGTGCTTGTGTGTGTGTGTGTGTGTGTGTGTGTGTGTGTGTGTGTGTGCGCTTTTGTGTGTGTGTGTGTGTGTGTGTGTGTGTGTGTGTGTGTGTACGTGTGTGTGTGTGTTTGTATATGTGTGTGTGTGTGTGTGTGTGTGTGTGCGCTTTTGTGTGTGTGTGTGTGTTAGTGTGTGTGTGTGTATGTGTGTGTGTGTGTGTACGTGTGTGTGTGTTTGTATATGTGTGTGTGTGTGTGTGTGTGTGTGCGCTTTTGTGTGTGTGTGTGTGTTTGTGTGTGTGTGTGTGTGTGTGTGTACGTGTGTGTGTGTGTGTGTCTCTGTGTGTGTGTGTGTGTGTGTGTGTGTGTCTTCTCTCTCTTTTCCCACCTGCCTCAGTCCTTCGCTCTCATGCTGGAACATGCTAACCATGGGTGCCATTTTGCATTCTAGTGGCTGTTTTGTTTTGCTCTGAACTGGAGAGGACACAGAGGGCGCCGCAGGAATGCAGATGAGGGCCATCAATTCTTCCGCATCTCTCCGGAACACGTGTCTTTCCGCTGGAGTTTGCCGCCTAAACTCTGCTCGGGGAGAACACAGTAGAGGCAAAAACACAGAGCGGATCATAATATTAACTCAAATTCAGCTCATGCGTCTTCAGAGTGCTTAATGAGTGTTTTAAAAAATGAGAAAAAGAGAGTGCATTTTCTCACCCAAGCCTTTTTATATATATATAAAAACTCCTGACTTGCCCATGTACTGGACTGGGTCTGATGATGTCATATCTAGGATCTGGAGCCACTCCTCCATCTTACCTATGTTACTGCTCATGTTACCACTGGGACGACCTTTGTGTTGACCTCCCACATTCTATTTCTTCTTGTACAAACCCAGAGTAAATGAAAACATGAAAGAGCGAGACATCTTTATGGATGGATTTAAAGCGGCTTCTTTTACTCCGCACTGAGAATCCAAAAAGGATCGGCATTGGTGACTAGTGTCACTGTGTCATTTGCTCATGTGTCAGTCAAGTTCCTTTATGACACATTTCTAAAAAAAATACAACTGCCGTTTTGAACCGAGGATGGTGATGAAGACAGGAAAGAGCATCTTTATAAATGTGTGGGTCCAGACGGCGTGGAGAGATGTTAACTAAAAACAGTGATGACTACCAGACTGACGTTTATCCTAATCAGGTCCCCTGTTTAATTTCTAAGAGAAACCTTCTTTGTTTACTTTTCCTCCAGAACCAGTTTACATACTCCGATGGTAGTTTTGGTGTGGAGGACATGATGGCCACTGTCCCGAGGGTTATGGCTGTGTCCGCGGTCACCCCGGCCTGCTCCGCCTCTCAGGAGCAGTCCTTAGCGCAGCAGGGTGCCACGGCGCCCCCAGAGGATCCGCGTTGCAACGGCACCCTGAGGAAGCAGGTTTCAGCCAGGCTGAGCGTCGGAGAGGACAGCAGCAGCCAGCGCTACAGCACAGACCCCACCCTGCTGATGAGCGAGCGCGGGGCCAGAGGTGACAAGGACAGGGACGCATACACGTGTGGCAAGAAGGACAAGAACCCCACAGGTAATACACCACACCTGCACTACAGGTGAACCCCACAGGTAATACACCACACCTGCACTACAGGTGAACCCCACAGGTAATACACCACACCTGCACTACAGGTGAACCCCACAGGTAATACACCACACCTGCACTACAGGTGAACACCACAGGTAATACACCACACCTGCACTACAGGTGAACCCCACAGGTAATACACCATACCTGCACTACAGGTGAACCCCACAGGTAATACACCACACCTGCACTACAGGTGAACACCACAGGTAATACACCACACCTGCACTACAGGTGAACCCCACAGGTAATACACCATACCTGCACTACAGGTGAACCCCACAGGTAATACACCACACCTGCACTACAGGTAAAGACCACAGGTACGACACCACACCTGCACTACAGGTAAAGACCACAGGTACGACACCACACCTGCACTACAGGTAAAGACCACAGGTACGACACCACACCTGCACTACAGGTAAAGACCACAGGTAATACACCACACCTGCACTACAGGTAAAGACCACAGGTAATACACCACACCTGCACTACAGGTAAAGACCACAGGTAGTACACCACACCTGCACTACAGATAAAGACCACAGGTAATACACCACACCTGCACTACAGGTGAACCCCACAGGTAATACACCACACCTGCACTACAGGTGAACACCACAGGTAATACACCACACCTGCACTACAGGTAAAGACCACAGGTAATACACCACACCTGCACTACAGGTGAACCCCACAGGTAATACACCACACCTGCACTACAGGTAAAGACCACAGGTAATACACCACACCTGCACTACAGGTGAACACCACAGGTAATACACCACACCTGCACTACAGGTAAAGACCACAGGTAATACACCACACCTGCACTACAGGTAAAGACCACAGGTACGACACCACACCTGCACTACAGGTAAAGACCACAAGTAATACACCACACCTGAACTACAGGTAAAGACCACAGGTAATACACCACACCTGCACTACAGGTAAAGACCACAGGTAATACACCACACCTGCACTACAGGTGAACCCCACAGGTAATACACCACACCTGCACTACAGCTAAAGACCACAGGTAATACACCACACCTGCACTACAGGTGAACACCACAGGTAATACACCACACCTGCACTACAGGAAAAACCCTGTAAGGTTTGTGATGCAGTAACAAATAGGTTGTCTGGTTTGTGTTCATAAGGATGATGTGAGAAAGTTGCCTTAAAAATTCCACTTTTTAAAGAGTACATTCTACAGTGTAGACACACATCACATATGCTTTTGCCTGTTTGAGTATCACTGTCAGTTCAATTTAAATTAAAAAGAAATTTTTAGGAAAATGATGTCAGAAATGAAGCCCACAACATGAATCAATCTCTTCTGTTCACCTCTCTCCTCCTCTCCTCTTCTCCTCTCTCCTCCTCTCCTCTCCTCTTCTCCTCCTCTCCTCTTCTCCTCTCTCCTCCTCTCCTCTCCTCTTCTCCTCCTCTCCTCTTCTCCTCTCATAGTAGACTATCTCAACCCCGTGGAGGAGAACCCGTTTGTGACTCGCCGTAGGAATGGTGATGCCCACACCCTGGACCAGAGTCACCACACCCTTCCTAGCAGCCAACACAAGATGGAGGAGGAGTACATCAATGATCCTCTCTATCTCAACACCTTCCACAACTCTGGAGAAAAGAGCCAGGAGGCCCTGCGGAAGAACGGCCTCCCCATGACTCACGCGGCTGCCGCGGCCAACCCCGGGCCTGCCAGCAGCCAGAGCCCCGCCCAGAGTGGACACCCCTCCCACAGCGCCCCCTCGGGGCACGCCCACCTCCCCGCGCAGCCTGTTTACTCCGGCCAGTCGGGCATCCCCGTCCTCTCAGGCCACGCCCTCCACCCCTCCCGCTCCGGACATGCCCTCCACCCAACCCACACCCTCCACCCGGCGCACTCCGGCACCGTAATGGGCGACAAGAAGCCGAAAAAGACCTTTGACAATCCTGAGTACTGGCAGCACAGTCTTCCACCCAAGGCCACACTCCACAGCCCCGAGTACCTGCAGGACTGCAGCACCCGCTTCTTCTACAGGCAGAACGGCCGCATCCGGCCCGCCGTGGCCGAGAACCAGGAGTACCTGACGGAGTACGCCCTGAAGGCGGGCACCGTGCTGCCGCCGCCCCCGTACCGGCAGAGGAACACAGTGGTGTAGCGCCAATCAGGGCAGAGAGGGTGGAGGGAGGAGCGAGCAGAGAAGGGCGTGGAGGTGGAGACGCCCATTGTTTGCTTGCCCTGGAGTTCAGCGCAGCCCCACCCAACCTCGGGCTCCTCTCCCCCCCGGCTGGGGCTCGTGGTTGACTTTTAAACCCTCGTGCTTGTAACACTCCCCACCCCCCACCCCCCACGTCTCCATGGTGATTTGGCCTAATGGATAGCATCCTCTGAGGTGACACTCTTCTCTGATTCTGAACACTCCCCCTCTCATCCCTGGTTCTAAACATTTACCAATATCTGGTAAGCAGGCTCGCCCTTAAGATCTCTGCAAGACTTGGGGTAACTCCATCTCCAACCACCGGAAGAGGAGCCCCTCTTCTGAACTGCTGTTACATATTGGGTTGGTTGGGAATTTTTTACTCACCTTTGTGTTGGGTTCATAGGTGTAAACACACACACAAGCATTGTTAAGATAATTTTTTGATCTGGTTACTAGTCTACATGAAGCTTGTATAATACTACAATTCTGTTTTCTGTAAAATCACCACACACACACACACACACACACACACACACACCACAGGTTCAGTCACCCCAGGGTGGAATGAGGCAGAGTGTCTGCTGATCTTTACTTGTCATACATATATTCACATGCATTGTTTTCTCATTGCATTCATGACGCATTCAGTTCTTTCCTAAAGTATCAAACTATTTCTCAGACACTCACACACACACACACACACACACACACACACACACACACGGTTGCACGCGTGAAACGCATCACTGCTACTGCAAAATCGATCACTTCACAAAAGAGGATTCTTCAGATGGTATGCTGCAATATTTGTATTGTTTTTATTGTAGGTTCAACTGGTTTTGATTGCATCACTCAGTGTGTGGTCAGTTACCACACTGTACTGGTCTTGCACAAACAACTGTAACAAAACAACTACAAAGACTTCTCTAACTGGATCTACCTTCTTCACAAAACAACTGACATTGACATTAACGACCTTAAAGGAATGCACCGGCGGGACAGTAGCGTGGCATGGGACAGGGGCTAAAAATATGCAACTCCTAAATGACACAGAGGTTCGCTGCTTCCCTGACATCGCGCTCGCTCCCAAACACCAGGCCAGTCCGGCAGGACAGCGGAACCAAGGAGGAATATCCCTCGCCAGGCTTTGCTAGAAGCTGCTGTGAAACTCCATCAAACCAGACGCCATCCAGAGCCTCTTCCGCACCCATCCACGGCTGTTAACCCAGAATGCGAGGAACACAAGGAGGGCGGGTGGGGCAGGAATATCACCACGCCACTGGGAATGAGCGCGGAAGTAAAAATAGAACGTTTGCCCTTAAGCCAGAGCCCCATCTGCCTGATATCAATCGTTCTCCCATTAGGCTGTCCTCGGAAAGACCGGCTAAGAAAATGGGATAAGAAACGAAACGTTAAGAGAAATCGTAGGTTTATATAAGACGACGTTCCTTTTTCCATGATTGTCGTAGCGCTATCTTAGAATGTCATAGTTAGAGGAGAAAAAACAAACAGAAAAAACAAAAACAAACGTGCCCTCTGAAGGTCGGAGGCCAGAACCATGTGAAGGTATGAGCACTGCCAGGCGTTGTAACCAGCTGCTAACAGACGGACCGTGCCGTCTCTCCTGGACGTTTTTAAAGCACTTAAAGGTCCGGTCCAGTGAAATAATCCTCTTTCCCACCACTACCACTAAGACTGTTGAGGACCACCAGGTCTGGATTCTGTTTTTCTCTCAGCAGCAGAGGCGGTCGGCTCAGCTCGTGTTCATGAGCTCTGTTTTTTGGGGGGCGGGTGGAGGTTGCTTGTCTTGTTTTCCTGTTTTCTTGTATTTTTCCTGCTTGCATATAAAGCATCATATAGCAAAGCACACCGGAACGTTTGCCACACACCGATTAACCCCAGCCCAAGACTGAAAATCAGCGTGGGATTGTTAGTCTAAGACTAGGGTTAATCTGGGTGTGGATGTTCAGATTAAGCAGCTCAAAACAAGGACAGTATGGTACGGCGGGGGGGTCTGTTCCTGTCGGTAAACTGATGTGGCAACACTCTGTACTGAAGGTGAAACCGTTAGTAATTGTGTGATGTACCTAACACACGTTCACAAAATGAAGTATTTATCTCCAGCATTATTTCCTTTAAAAAGTATTTGTTTTCCAACTGATCTCCCACTGAGATTAAAAAGGAATACAAACTGCTTAGTAGTTAAAATCATGATAAAAAACACTGTTATTTTATAACACGTCTATCCAGATCTTAAAGAGATTTAGCAGCCTACGCAGGATTAATTTGATACTTGAAATTATGTTATTTGAGCTAAATCTTGAATACACATTAATAGTACTTAATAATACTTAATGTAAGCATTTCCATATCAAGCTGCACCAGTGCCATTTGACTACTGTCGTCACGCCTGCTGTCAGACTCCTCACTGTTAAACTAAGACAAAAACGTCTAATAATTTAATTGGAAGGCAGAAAGGTGTGGAGATTCTATTATTCATTGGGAGTTAGAATTAAAGAAACAGTTAGTGAGATATGCTACAGAGACTGGACTGCATTCTAAGAGAAATTAATGAAGTAAGAATACAATGTTCTGTGCTTTGAAGTCTTACGGTAATGTACAGGTTAAAACAAAGCCTCACACCATGAGGCCCAATAACAGTCCAGTAATACACCACTTATGCTGTGTGCCATAACTCACAGGCAAAAAATAAATAAATAAATAAATAAAATGATTGTACTTTTAAACATTTAGAGCGCAAACTGCAGCTATGGAGGAAGTTGATGTGTATAGTATGTAGCAAACACTGTGGACACAGTTTGGAGAGAAACCTCCTTAAACTAACAAGCAGCTAATTATCAAACATCTAGACCAAAACACTGAGACTGAGAGAGACAGACAGAAAAACACTGACCACCACCAGCTCAGAGCTCAGAGACCTTTTCCCCTCACAATCGCATCATAGAGACTCCTCCCACAGACAGGTGAGGGTTCAGTGCTCATCATTTCTTGTTTTTATATGTTGAAAATGAATGTTTAGACACACCTTTTAAAATATGACCACTGTAAATATCTGGGGCTTTTTTTTTTCTTCTTATTTTGGGAGGATCGCAAACTATTGAAATAATGTGAAAAATGTCAAATGTCATTGAAAGCTCCATTTTTGTTTTATTTTATTGAACACTACCTTGCTTTTCAAAATTGATATATATAGAGAGTAACACCCAGTTTTAATATATGTTATACACACACACACACACACACACACACACACACACACACACACACAATAGTCCACTACAGTTTGGCTGTTGAATAGAACAACTTTGACATTGTTACAAACAGATGGAAAATATTTTTAGTAGCAGCTGTTCCTCAACGCTAGAGACAAAACACACACAGGACCACATTAAGTTAACATTAGGTGTTAGTTGTTAAGAGACAATTACCACTGTGCTAGAATTACCTATACGTCTCCATTGTAATTAAATATATGGCGCCAGAGTAATTTTTGAAAATAAAGAATATTATGTGAACAGAATATTCAGATATATATTAGTTTCATAAGATTTCTCGAAGAGTCAAAAACACAACTTCTGGTTGCTACTACATAGACCTCAAACATGTATGTCTATAGAGCTTAATTTGAAACATATTTTGGTGGAATGAGCATAACCTACATAATGGAAAAATGTAAAATAAACATAGCCAAGATGACAGGAAGAAGCCCCACACACATTTCTGAGGAAGTCTTCGTCGCAAGCACTCACGCCTACACAGGAGATTTCAGCCTGTTTAAGCACACTGTCATTACAGAACCTAAGCCAGACCGCTAAGATAGCCAGATGCACCGGAGTGCAGGGTATGTGTTTTGGTTCCAGGTTATCCCTCACTGTGCCCTGTTTCCTGTGGCTTGGGTTACTATTTGTCTGCTGTCGTGTTTTTTCCAGGAACTTATTTCGCTCACGTCTACCAGATCAGGAAGTACCTAGACACACTAAGCACAGTTTACATGTTGATAATTCGTTTTTGTATGACGACAGCCAATTAAAGGAAGCCATCGTCTTCCTAAGCTCCAAGCATTTTGGAATGGAATTTCCTTGCGATTTTACTACTAACTGAGAAAATGTGAATAGTATTTTTATAGATTGTCGAATTGGCCAGGTGCATTTGTAAATAGATGGATAACTCATGTTCTTTTGGATGGCTATAATCTGGTTTTTTCCGTTTTGTTTTGCTTTACAGCGGCGCCTCACTTTGATTAACGACGTTGCGCGTGTGTGTGTGTGTGTTATCTCCTATCAATTTTCTGTACATATCTGTAATTGCAATGGCACCTATATTTTCTTTGTAGAGTTTGCCGGTCTTTGTAGTGCCCTGAGGTGACCCTCGTGACCGTATTTAGCCCAGCTTGGTGGTTCTCGTGCCCCATGACCTTCTGCCCTTGTTCAAAGTTGGTAGGAAATGGTTTATTTCTTTCCGTCACGTACAAGTTCCCTCGTATCCCTCTTTTTATCTTTTGTACAGAATCTCTGCTGTGGGAGGTATGGGGGTGGGGTGTGAGCAGCCTTGTTACTATACTGGTCAGTTTCCCCTCAGTGTGGCTTTACTCGGTGTGGTTGCCACTTTCTGACATCCCCCCCGCGCGCCACGCTCTTCCTCCACACGTGCGGTACACACACGCACGGCTTCTTCTTTTTTTTTGTTTTCTTTCAAAACATCTTCCTGGGGGGGCCCTTTGGCCAGCGCACTTCCCAGAGTCCACGGTTATGCCACACTCCTCTCACAGCCCAGCCGGTCATCCGTACATCGGTGGCGGAGGCTGGAAGCTCCGCTGCGGGATCTGACCCGACTGCCGCCGTGCTCATCGAGACCACCGCTCCCCAGCTCACTTCCGCTCACGTCAATGGTCCTCTAATGCTGTTTCTCAAACAGATTAATGTGTCGCTGCGCGTTATTCGCTTTCACAAATTGACTAATTGATTGGACGGCTAATTTTGCCACTCCACCTTTGAGTGATGACTTGTCAGAGTGATTTCTTTCTTTTTTTTTCCCCTCATTTCTTCAAGAGGTGCCATAGACAGAGCAGTAGAGTCAGTGGTTGGGTCCTTGCTCACACCTGCCACCTAGAGGCAGCATGGAGCACAGCTCCTTGCCCCACCACAGCCCTCCCTCCCCCCAAAAAGAAGCCAGAGCATTTAAATACAGTTCCACACTTTTGTTACATGAATCTGTCAAAAATATATTTTTAATTTAATATAAATAAATACCAACACAGTATCTAAAACACTCTTGTGTTTGTCTTCATTGAAATGCACGTATGCATATCTTATGTGCGGCTGTAAAGAACCCTTCCCTACAGAGCCAGGCATAATGGCTCTGAACTTTCACCCTCCCCATGGTCTACCACCCTACCCCAAAAAGACAGCAACGTGACATTCAAGTTTTGACATTCAAGTCAAGCTACTTCTTGCGTGCTCTCTACGGTATAGTGCAAGTCTCTTAATCATACTATCCTCTGCTTTACTGCTTTTTTTTGGGTAATATACCATCACACGTGTCATACCTTTGTGCAGGACACAGCGGCTGTGGAGATTTTTGAAGAATTTGTGATAACCGGAATAGATTTGGACAAAATTCTCTCAGAATAGATTTGGACAAAATTCTCTAAACACTATTAACCAGAAAAAGACTATAAATACTGAAACCTATCCACTATTTGCATCTGTTTTCATCTGTTCCAGTATCATAAAGAAACCAGCCACAGACGAAGAACCCTTGAGCATGTTACATCTGTGATTTTTCTGTCAGAATGAACCAGTGTCTTTTTTTGTGGATTGGGTGTCAGATAACGAAGAGCTTGGTTTTACAGAGAGCAGAGTAAGGCATGAAACAGCAAGACAGTCCTGGGGTCTGTATACAGCAGCGCAGAACTCACAGGACCCTGTGTGTTGCCAATAGCAAATGAAGCCCATCAACCACTTATTTATTACATCTGATTATTACACAATTTCTGGGATACATCAGCTATTTGGCATGTCTGGGTTGTGTGAAAATTAACCTCAGTGTCATCTTGCTGTAGCTATAATTATATATATATATATATATATATATATATATATATATATATATATATATATATATATATATATATATATATATATATATATATATATATATATATAAAAGTACAATATGAAAGAACTAAGTTCACCGGGTTAGCTAAGGTCTCCTTACACAGCTGGGTCAGTGGTTCATAAATGAAACCATGCGAAGAGAAAGTCAAACCCATAGCAACCGGTGATAAAGTGCCATTACGCCTGACATTGTGCACATGCAAGATAGATGCTGCTCTTTTCTCGAAGATGACATTTTACGGCATTATCATTGGAAATCCAATATTGTAAGCAGGTGATATGTGCTTTGTGAGGGATTTTTTTCTTGCCTCAGACGAAGTCCAATCACTTTCCTCATGCCGGTAATCGAGTGTGAGGGGAGCTATCCATCACGGTCGTGGCCAGACTCATTCTCCGCGCTGGGTGACATTCCGTATGGATTTCGAGCTGTTATGAGGGATGACGGTAATGTCTGAATGTAAATTATATTAAATGCCCCGAGCTGCGATGATCGACTTAAGCTTTGTTTTGTAATGAAAGTGCAAGTTTTTCTGAAGCCCTTTACACGACTCCGTGCTCGCGAATTATTTATTACAATTTTGTTATAGATGTGTTTATGATTTGAATTACGACCAGAGAGTCGAGGTTTTTTCAAGTGCGCACGGTTATTTCCCCACGACCAGGACTAGGCCATATTCCGCTTTATTTTATCTAACACACAGCAAAACCCTCCAATTGAAAGGCATACAATTTTATACACAGGCCTGCATAAAGTCGAGGTCACTGGTAACGTGTATTCCTGGCTGCTTTGGTTGTATTTACGTTACCGTGAAAAAAACAAACAAACGATTCAGCACCACGAAAATATCAGTGATACAAATTCACTAAAACGAGTGTGAAAAAGCGCGGTTTGTTTCCTCCGTGTGCCGCGGCAGGCTTTGTGTTTCAGGCCGAACGTGCTCGCTAAAGCCCGGCGAGCGGAGCCAGGGATCCCCCGGGGGCTTCCATTACCGGACGCATATTACATCCCGCCAGTCTTTCATTTCACCCATCAGTATTCCGACAGGCAGCGAGTCACCTATAAACCAATCTCCTGCGCAATACCTCCTACTGAATCTCATATTCATATATATATATATATATATATATATATATATATATATATATGCAGCGAGATTCCGCACAATCGTGTGCTTAAATTCTCTCTCTCTCTCTCTCTCTCTCTATATATATATATATATATATATATATATAGATAGAATTTAAGCACACGATTGTCACCAAATGCTTCCTCCAATATTCCGTGTAGGGTAGTTTTCTTGTCTGTAAGCGTTATGCCATGTGCTCTGTTGCCGGCCAGTAACGCTGAAGGACTGCTGTAACTACGCGGAGAGTGCTTATTCAGCACCAAAGTTCTGGGCAGTGACAAAAAAAAAAGTCCCCTCGGGAAATAAAATGACAACAGAGTTTAACCCAGCGCCTGTCGTCCTCTGTCAGTTTAGTTATGGTACAGCCTTTTGGTTTCTACTGTTCCTCCCCCCTTAAAATAACCTATATAAACCCAACCACTGTCATGTCTAACTAGGGCCAGGTCAACCAGGAGAACGAACACACACACACAGCTCTGCGGGGAAAGTCACTGGCTGTAACTCCACACCCAATAAAGTCTGCCCATCATCCCTTCCTCCCTAGTCACACAAAGTTCCAGAAAGTTCTCTCTACAAAATATTTATCAGAAGAAGAACCAGTAGGAACTTTACCAGCCTGTTCCCCAGTGCCATATCTATGGTAACAGCCCCAGAGCCCCGCTGAGCTGCACGTGCGCCCTTGTCCCATCCTACCTATTAACAAAATGTCCTCGTAACATTTGCGATAAACGTGCACTACACGTGTTTTCCACGCTGGCAGCCGACGACCTCGAAGCTGAAGCTGGCCCTTGCGTTTCCGCCATTCCCGACCGGGACTTGCACAGAGAACCGTGCTTTTGTGCAAGTGCAAGTGCACGCAGCACACGGAAATTTCCCTTTTAATTAACTCCCGACAGCCGAAAGGGAGCGGCTACCGCGAGGCCTGGAAAACTGATGCAATTACCCTGCTCTATTCATCCACCACACAATAACGTGATGGAGGTGCATTGTGGAGTGACAATGCCATAATTGTAGAGCGTCGCACCTCAGTGCAGCCAAAGGCATCGTAGACTCTTATGTTGGAAGAAAGGACAGTATGCTGGAACACGCGCAGCACTACGGAAGGGTAAGAATTAAAGTATTCTAATCACTTCATGATAGCCTCGTGACAATGACAGGCCCGAGGATTCGTTAGCACGAGCGAGCGGAAAGAGAGCGGCAGTAAATAAGAGATAGCGAAATGGACACCCTCCTTTCCACGCGCAAGTCTGAGCGAGACCAAGACGCAGTGCAGCGTTTTGCTGCCGTGATGCAAAAGATATTTGATCGTTTGTAAAGAGATGAGTGGTGAATGCAAGCCAGCTCAGCAGCAGCCTCGTTCTTAAAAGTGTTGGATCTCGTGGTCGTGAGGCCTGGTCCTGTTTCTTAACGGTGGGTGTGAAGCGAGAGTGTTCTGACGGGGACGCGCCTCGTGCATTGCGCCATACAGCTGGGCTGCTTTCTGTCCGGTCCCTCCCTCATATACCGCTGGGCTTGGAGGTTTTTCTACAAGAAAAAGGCCAGCATTAGTTTAAAACAAACTCAGACATCCTAAAACGGAAAGACTGTTTTATTAACTTTAGACATATAATTCTGTCTTGTATATTTCATAGAATATGATACCTTTTTACACTCTGCAACTAGCCACAGTCTAGACTAGTGTTCTTATAAGGCTGCAGTCCTGGCCGCTAAACTGGATCTCTTCCAACTACTGTTGCACAAAATGTTATTATAGTGATTTCTCAAGACTCAGGACATTTTGACGTAACCTTTTTGTTATATAGTCACAGTAACTTTTGCTTTTGTAGGCCGGCACATTTGGAGCAGCATGCAGAGATCGAGCTTTTTATTGTGCCCTGCCCTGCTGGTTGTGCTGATATGATCAGACACTGCCTCTAATGCTAACCATATAATGTGGTTAATATGTCAAATATACTGTGCGCTTGCTGTAATAAAGCTGAAGAGATCCTTCTGGGCAGAAAATTCCATTATATTTCACTAGCAAATTGTTGCAAGCGCCTTCTCACTCTCAGCACCGTGAACTCTTTATATCTGCTGTAGCATGACAGATAAGTCAGCACATTCTCTCTCTCTCTCCCTCCCTCTCTCTCTCTCTCTCTCTCTCCCTCTCTCTCTCTCTCTCTCTCCCTCCTCTCTCTCTCTCTCTCTCTCTCTCTCTCTCTCTCTCTCTCTCTCTCTCTCTCTCTCTCTCCCACAGGCACATAGATAGTGGAGCAGTTACCAGAGCTGCAGACGGAGGAGCTCGGGAGAGACCCAGCAGTGCACAATACCTTATTAGTCTCTATGGGGAACAGCGCCTGTTTCCTTTCATTTGTCATAGGGATAGAATGGGGCGACGGAGGCAAACAGTGAACACAGACCCATCTGTCAGA